>NW_017671011.1:129275-165064 GCF_001879085.1 Nicotiana attenuata
ATCGCATATACCATACCATACTAGTATAACCATGACGAACTCCACTCCACCTCCCTAAACACAACATCTACGTACTCCACTAGTCAAGAACTCTCCATCAATCCCATCAAGAAGAGAAATCATTACACATTCCATGCTTCACATGCCCATAGGCAACATATACGTCTCTAAACCACGGTAAAACTCATCAAGAACTCCCTTCCAACTCCATTGCACAAGCTAAACTGCCAGGACTGAATCCTTCTACCCGAACTAAGCTAAGCAAGCTGTCGAAACTCAAGAGCCTTGCTGCACAATACCTGTAAAAGCCCATTACCTCGAACACATACGAAGAATTAATCACATCCTTACCATACCGATTCGGTCTACTATCAAGTCTTTCCCATCTATCTAATTTCCCTTTTGATTCATCATCCACTTGATATTTCTCCCTCGCTGTAGCATCACAATGCCTCAATCCAAGCTTACCACACGAGACTCGAACATAAGAGCACACTGTCTAAGACTCATAGGCCACTGAATACTCTCTCAATTGTTTCCCAGAAATACCACATTCCAGAATACTTTACTCTGAAGAACTTTCTGCGAATCTAAATTCGCTTCCTTTACTTTCCAGGTACCGACACATAGGATCCCATGATCAACATAAAAAAAAATACCACAAGTCTTGACATTTTCTATTGAAAGCACTGTCTTTAGTCACATACACCACCTTAAAACACCTGAGTGTTACATGTAGATTCTTGAACACATTAAAACCTTTCTCGAGAGTCATTCACTCTTATTCATCTGCAAATTACCTGATTTAACGAACAGAACCACTCGTTCTTTATTGGCACTTCGGTACCGTAAAATGAGACCCTCATCCCAATACAACCAAGCAACTTCTTGCTCTATGCACCGAGCATCCTTTACCAGCGACAACTCTAGACATTCCGTAATTCTCATACCCTATGGAACATAATATACCCTTTGTCGAAATTTTGCTTCACTCGTGCCATCCTCGGCTTAGTTTTCGCAACTAGAACTGTTTCGCCAGCATACCTTGAGACGTAACCAACATAGCACATAACCGTGCAATCAGCTAATCAACAACAACCTCCCCAACTTGGCTCAAAGCCATATATCAAGACACCCTTAACAATTCATAACACTTTTACTCTAATGATGCCACTATGCCACAGTGAGATTAAACTCAAATCATGTACAAGTTTGTGAAAACACAGATCATCTAGTACTGAAATCCTCTACAACCCTCGTATTCATCCCTACATCAACTGAGTCCACTCTCTTAAGCGACCCGAATTCTCAAATTTCAACACATACCCTTCCATTACACATGAGATCTACCAACATACACATAAGGATCATACCACTCAAGAACATTCCGCAGGAGTTAACCCACCTGCTTCGCCTCAATTTAGTACTTCAGCATACCTTCCACTATCATATGCATTACACAGTCAATTTAGACTACCTGAGCTTGAACTCATACCGCCACATGTATTGCACTTTACCTCTCAACTAGGAGATACAAAAATATTCATCATGCGCCCATAATTCGGGCTACACATCAAGCCACAATAGGAATCGAATCACTTAACAGTCCATCTATTATCCTACAGACTTCTTCGTCACTATCAAGTCATATAATTACATCTCGCAGTACTAACATACTCCTCACATGGATATCCAACCGCCATTCCGGCTAATAAGGACAATACCGAACATGTAAGTTCAAAATATTTGCTCACACAATCAGCACCTCAGTGCTCAAGCCATAGGCAAAGATCCGGCCTCAAGTCGTCTAGACTGTCCCATCATACCCACACAGATTACCTCTCGCCCCTCGATCGGGGAATCATAAACCATCAAGGCACATATAATACCGAGCGCTCAGGTGCGCATACAGACGTGAGAAAGGAATTTCAAGAGTTATATCTCAAGCTGAATCAAGTACGCACGATAAGAATTCCAAGAAAGTGAAATTTTCCTAAAGGTTCTGCAGCCTCTCGAGGATAAATACAGACGTCTCCGTACCGATCCGCGAGACTCTACTAAACCTGCTCATGACTCGTGAGACCTAGTAACCTAGGCTCTGATACCAACTTGTCACGACCCAATTCCCATACCCGGTCGTGATGGCGCCTCTCGTGAAGACAAGGCCAGCAAACTAACCCAAAACCTTTCACTAACAATTATTAAACATGACTGAATAGAAGATACAACTTAATGGCATTAGAAACTGTTAATTACTACCCGACCGGGGTGTCACAACTCACGAGCATATAGGGAAAAACCTTAACACAACTACAGGCCAATAAATATATATACAAGTGAAATTTCTAGAAAACAAAAGACAACATCCGGTGCCGCGAACGCTGGCGATCACCTTGCTCAGCTACAATAAGAATACCTTCAATCCGCTAATAACCCGCTACCGGGTGAACGATACCTGCAACTGCAGGCGAGGTGCAGGGAGTAAAGTGAGTACTTCCAACTCAGTGAGTAATAGAAGTAAATAATAACTGAGCAGCAAGAAATCACGTAAAGCAACCAACGGGCTGTACAGAAGCCGGGTACAATTTCCGAGAAAACAGTGAAATCAGAGTATTCTTTAGAAATGTTTCGGCTCAGTTCAAATCTCTTTCGAAAATGGTCCTTTCAATAATTACGAAACTGTCCAAAATAGTTAATGCTGATTAACACAGAAAATCCGCCCCTCGGGCACAAATATCACAGCATAGCAGGTAATAATACAAATAAGTATGCAAGATGAACACATAAAAGTTCGCCTCTCGGGCACGAATTTCGTTACTAGTCAGTCATTGTTACCTGACCGGTCAGCCATTGTTACCTGACCCAATGCGTGTTTCAGTGCCATTGTTACCACTGGTCAGCCATTGTTACCTGACTGGTCAGCCATTGTTACCTGACCAAAACACGAATGACAGTGTCATTGTTACCATTGTCCAATTCTAAATGGGTACCCGCGCTCACTGTGGGTGTGCAGACTCCGGAGGGGCTCCTACAGCCCAAGCGCTATATCAACATAAGGCCTGAAAGCCTGTACATATCAACATGAGGCCTGAAAGCCTCCTCACAATACACTCGAGGCCTGGAAGCCTCCTCACATCACTCAGCATATCCTCACATATGGCCCTCGGCCTCAATCAGTCCAAAAATAATCATAAGCCCCTCGGGCATCAGTAAAGAAACAATAATGCTCAGCTCAAACAATAGTTCAAATATCAGTTAAAACTCGAGGTTGAGTGAAAATATAGCTGAGTTCATGAAACAGTGTAATGACAATGGACTGAGTTCAAATAATATTTCAAATAGTGAGGAAAACAGTGATGATAGCTCATAGGGAGTTCAAACAGTCAGCAATAAGCCTCAAATATGGCAATAAGCCCAAGTCCTAGTGAAAAACAAGAAGTCATAGCGAAATACGCGGTAAAATCAACAACCGGGACGGACCAAGTCACAATCCCCAACGGTGCTCTACCTCACGCTCTCTATTCGGCGCACAAGTCACCTCAATATAGCACTATGGGTGCAAATCCGGGGTTTCAAACCCTCAGGATATCATTTACAATCATTACTCACCTCGATCCGGCGAAATCTCTAGCCCGCGACACCTTTGCCCCTCGAATCGGCCTCCACGCGCGTCGAATCTAACCAAAATCAGAGCGAGTACATCACAATATGCCAAGGGAACGATGCCCAATCGAAAACAATCGAAATATAGCAAAAATCTCGAAACTAGCAAAACCCGAGCCCGGGCCCACCGTTCTCGAAAAAAACTTACAAAACTCACATTACCGGATTCCTCGTCTCGNNNNCAAATCAGGACAAATGACGCAAACGGAGAGTTGTACCTCAAGCTCATCAATACCATTACAACACAAGGCTGAGACCTCGTCCCACATCATAGAAATGGAGTACCTGAATCTACCTCGAGAGGCCATACCCCCGTGTGGCCTTGCCACAATGCGCGATCTTATCCAAACACTGTTACACATGAACACCTCAAGTCACCATGCTCAAAATAGACAGCCACGCACAATTTAACGTCTGAAACCAAAGCAATTCATTACACCTACGGCGAAACAAATAACATACGACACGCAACCCGATAGGCCATAATCAATACTCCATACACCGAGCAACACTCAATTACTCTTCCCGCTCGACTTCCTCTATGAATCCTCAATAGAACCGCACCACATGTGCCCATACCCAACAAATCATAACGCCTCACAGCACAGAAAAGCAACTCATACATCTCCTTAGATCACTAACAAGCTCAATAACGATCGAATCAACCTATCCCTCAACAATACAACTCGGGGCCAACCAAGCCAACTCAAGCTAATTGCGTAGCCACATCGGCCTGCCAACGTTCTCAATACCAAGAAGCCTGAAGCTGCTCCTTCCACTACTATAACTCCTGCCGGAGCCGTACGATATGGTGTCCGGCACCAAATCAATACCGAAATCCACAATCTCGCCCGGCGACATGCCCGGCCACAAGAAACACATCCGAAAAAGTCCCTCAACACCGGAACTGAATCAAGGGTAGAAACCTCTGCACTGCCATCCATCACGAAGGCCCTATTAAGAAAGGCAATCCTTTCCAGCCGTCCGCTGCATCTTGAAGTATATCCACTCTGCAAGAACATAATCCAATGCACCTCGCCACTCAACCCGTGGCATTTCCGACATAGCTCGTAGTACAATAGTCTAGAATAACCCCACACTAAGACAACCAGTCTGAATTTCAACATCACATCCAAAATCTAGCATATCAGCAAATAAAGATCCACTCTAGCCTCCAAATCCTAATTGCCACTAAACGGTGCCGAATACACGCGATCCACAACTACGACATAGACTGTATCTGAGAACTCCCAGTCTCCAACTCCATATAACACACGAATCACTATATCTGATCCCACATTCCGCCGTATGAATACATTTCACACATCAAGTACCCATTCATTCCACGAAAGATATTCTAAAATTTTCCTGTGCCATCAACAAACTCAAACATCAACAGTCGGTCCAACAAGAAAATGCCGCAATACCACCGAAGTATTATCAGTTTACATCACCTTCCCCTTTTACTTAACATATACCCCCTGTCAAATCACTAGAATAACAATACCATTTTCCTTAATCATCTGAAGATCGATTCTTAAATCACCTGCAGCTGCCCGTGCTGCTTAAGAATTTAATGACTTTCCATTCTGAACTGAACTGAAGCCTTACACACACAAATCCCAATCCTCCACAACATATCGCATATACCATACCGCACTAGGATAACATGGGAACTCCATCTCCCAATTCCATTTGCACAAGCTAAACTGCCAGGACTGAATCGTTCTACCCAACCCGAACTAAGAAAGCTGTCAGGACTCAAGAGCTTCGCTGCACAACACCTGTAAGGGCTCATTACCTCGAACACATACGAAGAATTAATCATATCTTTACCATACCGATTCGGTCCACTATTAAGCTATTCTATCCATCTAATTTCCCTTCTGATTCATCATCAACTTGATATTCCCTCTTGCTGTAGCACCACAATGCCTCAACCCAGGCTCACTACACGAGACTCAAGCACAAGACCACACTTCTAAGACCCATAAGCCAACTGAATACTCTCCCCAATGTTCCCAGAAATACCACATTCCAGAATACTTTACCTTGAAGTACTTCCAGCGAATCTGAATTCGTTACTATCACTTTCCAGATATTGATACATAGGATCCCATAAGCAACATAAAAATACCACGAGTCTTGACCTTTCCCAATGAAAACACAGTCTCTAACCACATACACAACCTTAAGGCACCTGATTATCATATGCAAAANCGTCTCGCCACGAGTCCATACACATCAAGTTTACCAAAATCGGAGTTCAAATTCCCTTTCAAATCCCAAATTTTCATTTCAAAAACCAAGCCCTAGTTCTTCCAATTTTTACACAAATTTCCAAGAATTAAAGGTTGATTCTTCAATAAAAATGACGTTTCTAGGTCACGAGACTTACCTCCAATTGATTCCCGTCAAAATCCTCTTCAATCTCTACCAAAAAGCTCTTAAGGTGGTCAACAATGGAGGAAATCATCCCAAGCTCGCGGATGAAATATTGAATAAAAACCCTCCTAAACAGTCCAGTTTTCGCTTCTGCGGTCCCCACGCCTGCTTCCGCGTGACCGCTTCTGCGGTCCTTGTCCGCTTAAGCGGAAATTCATTAAATCACAAGGGTCACTTCTGCGACACAATTTCTCGCTTCTGCGAAGTCTCACCTCCAAGCCCAAACCGCTTCTGCGACTTCTTGTCCGCTCCTGCGTACTCGCTTAGGCGAAAATACTTCCGCTTCTGCGAAACTGCTCAACCTCATCCTATTCCGCACCTGCGATGCTTTCTCCGCTTCCGCGCAACCGCATCTGCGGTCTCCTTTCCGCAGATGCGGAAATACCTGCTGCAGCCAAGAACCTGCAATTACCAACTTCAAATTTTCTTCCAATGGCCACCCGAAATCACCCCGAGGCCCTCGGGACCTCAACCAAAAGCACCAACATGTCTTAAAACATTATTCAAACTTGCTCCAATTAACGAAACACCTCAACTAACACTAAAATCGTTGAATTATATCGGATTCAATCCTAAGTTTCTTAAAAACTTCCGAAATACGCATTTGATCGAAAACCCGCTCAAAACACCTCCGAATGGTCTGAAATTTTGCACACATATCCAAAATCACCTAAGAAGCTACAGCAACTCTCGGAATTCCATTCCGACCCTTGGATCAAAATCTCACCTACCAATCGGAACTCGCCGAAATACTAACTTTGCCAATTCAAGCCTAATTCTACACTGAACCTCCAAACTCAATTCCGATCGCACTCCTAAGTCACAATTCACCTCCCGAAGCTAACTGAATCACCGGAAACCACATCCGAGCCTCCTAACTCATAAGTCAACGTCCGGTTGACTTCTCCAACTTAAGCCTTCCTTAAAGAGACTAAGTGTCTCATTTTCTACCAAAACCAATCCAAATCAACTCTAACACACCAAACACTGATAATGAAGCATGAAGAAGCATGAAATGGGGGAAATGAAGCAGTAACACATGAGACGACGGGTCGGGTCATTACACAAAGGTACTGAGGCTTGTCATTAAACCCCCCGCAACCATATTATTTCTTGACCCTTAGTGTTGGGAATGTAAGGCTGGAGATTCTTGTCAATTCCTATACTACTTTTCGAGTGGGAAACATAGTCATATATTCTGGAACTACCTACACTACCTTTCCTACGTAGTTAATTTACATAATTATTAAATTCAGTAGTATCTTAGACTTAGAGGTGCCTCATAGGAGACGATAAATTACAACACTATTTTTTACTAGCGAGCAATAATTTAGTGTTGTGTTTTGCGCTCGTCAGTGGCCTAATCAAACTTTCTCGTTGGATATAATTTAGATAAAATGATCGTACCCATCAAGGCCACTCATTGCATCAAGTTGTCCTAATTTATTTAATTAGCTTTATACTTCTTCAGTCTGTTATATTCTACTTTGATACGTATACGTGGACTTCAGTCTTATCATCTATAGAGGAAAAAGAATTCTATTGTTTTGTGCCTTTTTCACAATTAGATCTCTAGCAAACTTATCTTTAGTGAGAATTCTTGGGGTCTATGAGTATTTTCACTGCAGTTGTTGTTAGTCCTTACAATGTATACTATTGACCCTCTTAGGCATATCAGTTGGTGAACAAAAATTGGACCTTGTTGTTAATCCCTCTAATGTTTTTCAAGAGGTTTATATTGTGATTGACTCAGAAACTACTTGTACTTTCCTTCCTTCACCGTCTATAACCAACTTGAAACATTAGCGAGAGAAGACATTGAAAAAGAACCGTGGGTTGACAACTCATCATCCGAGTTGAGTCTCTACCACAAAGATCTGGAAGGCATTGATATTCCTCCAATGAAGCTTTATTTTTATTGAAGATGATGTGCTACTATCTATGGAGAATATAATGCCATTCTCATCGGATACGATTTAGATTGTGTTGATTATTAAACAAAGATTGTTATAACTAACAAAGATGCACATTTCTTGCACTCATGTTGAGATAGATGTGCGGGCATACCAAGATCGATAAGATTAGGAATAAAGACATTCAGCTCAGGGTAGGAGTAGTCTTGGTGGAGGAAAAGATGTGGGAAGCAAGCTTAGATGGTATGGTCATGTGAGGAGAGGAAGCATAAATGTTCATGCAAAGAGGTGTGAGAGGTTGACCCTTGGTGGGTCTAAGAAGGGGTGAAGGTAGGCGAAAGAAGTATTGGGGAGAGGTGATAAGGTACGATATGGCGTTGCTTCAGCTTACCGAGGACATGACCCTTGATAGGAAAGTGTGGGGGTTGAGAATTAAAGTAAAAGGCTATTAAACAGTCGAGAGTATTTGTTTCCATTACCAGTAGTAGTGGTTTAGTCTTTTATTCTGTTATTGTTATATTTCTATTACTATTTGTTGTTCCTTTCACTTTATTTTCTTATTATCTTATTGGTATTTGAGCAATCATAATACCACCCATAATTGAGGTATTTGTAGTCTTCAACAACAATTACTACAAGGGTAAAATGGAAAAAAATAACTAATTTTGTCTTGAAATTCTAAAATAACAAATAATTTGAGACAACTATTCAACTTATCCATCGTTTTAAAAATTACTGTCTCCTCTATCTTCTCCAAATTCACTCCGGACTGAGTTAGTACCTAACCATCTGGGTGCATACTTTATAAACTTTTATGTTGGAACTCTACCAAAGTTCCAACTGGCACTTGTTGACACCGGCAGTCATATTAATTGGATACAATGCCAACCTTGTCTAGATTGTTACAAGCAATATATCCCCATCTTCGATCCCGTAAACTCTTCAATCTTTAAGCTGCTACCTGTAATTCAGATAAATGCTTTCAGAATAGCTGCCAAGGTATTATATTATGCGACCTACGTTGCTAGTAGTTACTCATTTGGTGATGTAGCCACAGAAACTTTCACTTTCTATTATGAAAATGGAGAAGAAATTTCTTTCCCAAGTATTATTTTTGGATTTTGTTCACAGATCCAAATCTATACCAGTGAACCCTATGATGTCTGGCATAATAGAGCTTGGCGCTTCTCATGCGTCTTTAGTGTCGCAACTTAGTCCAATATTTGGACTGAAATTTTCCTACTATTTATTCCGAGGACACAATTAGATATTCCTAGAAAACTTACCTTTGGTGACAATGCTTGGGGACCTGGGAGTATTTTCACTCCAGTTGTTGATAAACCAACCTTTGTGTACTATTTCTTGAACCTCTTAGGTATACCGGTCGGTGAACACAAACTTGACCTTGTTGTTAATTCCTCTACTATTTTTCAAGAGAAAACTATTGTGACTGACTCAGCAACTACTTATACTTTCCTTCCTACACCGTTTTACAATCAATTTCACACATTGGTGAGAGAAGCCATTAAAGTAGAACCGTGGGTTGACAACTCATCATCTAGGCTAAGTCTCTGCTATAAAGATCTGAAAGGCACTGATATTCCTCTAATGACGCTATATTTTATTGGAGCTGATATCCTACTGTCTGGGAGAATATAATGCCTCCAATTCTAAATAGTAGCAGACTTCAGTGCCTAGCCTTGAAGATCAGTCTTTCTTTGGCAATATGGCCTAATCAAACTTTCTCGTCGGATACGATTTAGATAAAAATGATCATATCTTTCAAGGCCATTGATTGCAACAAGTTGACTTGATTTAATTCCAAAATAGGTTTCAGTCTGTATTAATCTACTTTGTTATTTGTGAAGTTCAGTCCATATCTACCTACGTAACAGAGAAAATATCTATTAATACTTATTTTCTTTAATTGTACTTATTCATCAGGATTCATGATCATCATATTATAATAAACTGGATCAATCAAGAAAATAAGATTATTATAATATACACACGAAAAAGAAAAGTATATTTACGAATAAAACTTTTCAACGTGGTGTTAAAGAAATTCTCAAGAATATTGAAAATTAATCCAAAATATCGCTTCGGGCATAGTTAGTTATCAAAAGTAAATTAAGCTTTAGTAACGAAACATAAAAGATGCACCAGCTATGAACATATAGAATGCGTGCATGAGATGTGTATCTTTTCTAGCCATAAAAATTGATCTTGCTCTACCGTGCCCTTAATAATTTTTGTTAGCAATATCAATACTTTATGGCTTCAACGCAAATTTAATCCACCACTTCACATCCAAATCACCTTTTTTCATTAGCCTCCACTAAATTGAAAATGAATAAAAAAATATCATATTTATGAGTGCATGAAATGTGCATCTTTATTAGTTATAACAATTTTTGTTTGATAATCAATGCAAACTGATACTATAAAAGAATAACTTTATACATGTCAAACGCTAATATTTGTTTGTTTGTTTTGCATTTTAAAAGAAAAGTAGATATAGAATTAATGGTATTTTCTTAAAACTATAATATTGATAACCAAATATTGACTCATCAAATAGTTATATGTCCACGTAAATTGACACACAAAGAGTATTAAAAGGTTATCCCTTTTCTTTGCCTAAAGAGTGAACAAGTTTATACTAAGAGATTTCTATTGTTAGGGAACAAGTGTACATCGTAGGCTCTCTCTTTCTTTCGTCGAACACATAGTTAATTTGCCTTTCTAGTGAAATCATTTTGGCCATCAAAATTACTCTCAATCACTTCTTTGCTTTTTCCTTAGCAATCTTCCTCAATAATGTCTTCTCTTCACTATTTCTGATGAAGCCAAAGGTACTGGGGCTTGTCATTAAAGCCTCTCCCCTCCCCCCCTACCCCCCCCCCCCACACACACACAACCATATAGCACTTTTCAAGTGGAAAACATAGTCATATATTTTGGAACTACCAACATACCTTTCCGACGTGGTTATTAAACATAATTTCTTAAATTCAGTAGTATCTTAGACTTGGTGCCTCATAGGAAGAGAAGATGGAGTTTGATCATGTGGCAGTCAATTTGAAAATAAATTTTCTTACTACATTATACCTTTGGAAAGCTAGTTGACTCAAACAAATTCATCTTTGATGACTATACATAAAAGAGGCACGTGGTTTGAACACATAAATATGTTACTCATTGGTATCAATTGAATCCAATAAGTATCATATTCAAGCATGCGTGAGACATGCATCTTTTCTGGTTATATATACCCACCGTTCATGTTTAATCGTTCATGTTTGACTAGGGATTCTCCTTAAGAAGCAATCTATAAATGATAATTTTACAGTATCAACCCCTAATTATTATTTTATTCGTTTCAAATTATCTATTGTAATTTCTAAAAAAAGTTGTCTCAAATTATTTGTCATTTAAGAATTTCAAGACAAAATAAATTATATTGTTCCTATTTTATCCTTAATAGTAATTGTTCTTGAAAAGGGAGATCGGACATAAATTGAGTAAATATTCAATGAATAGAGATCATATCTTAAGACATAATTAAGAGTAAAATAATCTAAATTCCTCCTAATTAATGTTTCTTAAGGAGCATGTGAAAGAGAAATACGACAAATAATTTGAGACGGATGGAGTATTATTACTAACTTTGACTATTACAAATTCAAAATATTGGAAATGCTAAGGATAAATAAGGTATAAATGATAAATTATCTCTTGATTTTTCAAACTGTAATTAAAAATACACATCTTTTTTAGTATAATGAAGAACTAAATATGGATGGATGGAATATTAATCTCCCTTACTCTTACCCAATCCTAAAATTTATAAAATTTTACAAAGGGTCATATAATTATGATTTTTTTTACCAAAGCTAATATTGACCCTATTAAAAGAGGATCAACCCAATCCGATCCAAAACCTATGCATAAGGAATTTTTACTTATCTTATACTATATTAGAAATTTATTTACTCTCAATAAAAAGGGTTTAATTTAATTACAATGTGATATATAGTTTATCAATTATATACAAGTTAGTAATATTTAATGAGTATTCCTCGATTGTAGTCTTTTAATGTGGTAATTAAATCCCTAACCTTCAACCAACTGTTCATTAGGGTTTCCTATTCATTAATCTCTCTCTCCATTTCTAGCTTTGAACAAAACAATGTCGTCTGGTAGCTTAGTAAATCCGCATCACAATGTTCATGAATTTCTGCATTTTGAATGTTTAGAGGGCAACAGAAAGAGTTTTTCATATTTTACTTACAAATTTTATTGGTCATCTTTTCTGCTTTTCAAACTTTCGTCAATCTCTCTTTATTAGATGGATAGAGATTATAGCAATTTTCTGGCGTGATTTTGCCTGAATGTATCTTAATATGATTCCCTTATTTATTTTGATACAGTGGAATCTACAATTTGAAAAAGTCGGGCACGTGCTGGAAGATTGATCACTATCTTCTTTTCTTTTTTTTGCTGTTCTCGTTCTGTAGGTTCTAATTGTTGGAAAAATAATTTGTTAACTCAAAAAGAAATATTTAAATTAATGTCTTGATTCATTCTTTTAATATTATTTTAATAGATCTTTATTATACCAATCAATTAAATCTATTTTAATATATATATAACTGAATATTTGAATAGCTTTGAATATAACAATTTACTAACCTTAAATGGCTATCATTATGGCTTTAAGAAAATTGATGTTTATAACGTTTTGCCTTTAATGTTAGTAACGTCTCTTACTGGGAAGATTCTTTAATTTTGTAACGTTTTTGGCAACAATGAGATGACCATATTTTGGATTACTAGTCTTAGAGGACGCGCGATGCGCGTGTACTCATGTGATGAATAAAAGCTTCTTTAAACTGACATAAATATTATTTTAAAAATATGTCTTGCGTGTAAGATATTAGGATTCACAATGTTAAATCCCAGTTTACATTTTCGTTGTTAGTATGTTTGGACTTTAACTAAATATTTTCAAAGGTTTAATTCTAGTCTTTTATTAATTATAGGTAAATATTAACTCATTAATAATATTCTACTTGATATTGTTGGAATTGAAAATATGAAGGTACGACATCTTTATTAATGAAGGATTGGGGAGATTGGCAGAATAAACATGATAAAGATTTTGTGATTTCGTTGCTAATTTTGGGTCGTTGGTAATTTTTCTTTCTTTTTAATAATTTATATATATGGTAAAAGTTTATTTAATTTTAAAGCCCTTAATATTGTAACCTCATACTTATTTCAAAAAAGGAATAATTTAATAAGAGATATTTTAATTTTTTCAAAGTCCTAAATAAGAGATAAGTAAATAACTTCTTTAAAAATTACATAAATAATATCAAACAATGTTTTGAGTTAGAATAAAGAAATAAAATAAAATGTATAACTTTCTAAAAGTATATATATTGATCCATATCCAGCACAATGAAAGTCCTTATAGTTTTATAAGAATATCTTATGATAATTATTGCTATTTTATGCATTGGTAATGATCAAATAATTAAAATTAATTACTTATATCATGACGAGGTTGGCCTGAAAAAAATTGATATGTGAAAATATAAACGTTAAAAATAATTAAAACTGACTCAATAATATATATATTAGTGTAACGACCCCAGTTCGTCCTCCGTGAACTATCGTGACGGCACCTAGTCTCTACGGTTAGGAAAGCCTAACAAATGCGAAAAACAACAAATCTTGCGGAAATAAATAATCAAAAGCCGAATAACTGAAGGAAATAGTATTTAAATGCTGCTTGATATATACACACAACTTTCCAAAATCTAATACACTATCCCAAAATTCGGAAACTCACGGATCCACAAGCTGTGAGAAACACTACATAGCTCTAATCTCCGAAATGTCTAATCAAGAACATAAAATACAGAAGGCTAAATACTAGATGCAGGAATAGAAAGAGACTCCTCGTCTGCGAACTCGGCAGATATACCTCGAAGTCCCGTAGAACCGCCTCGCCTCAAGAATGGTAAGCCTGAGTAGAGGTACCTGGATCTGCACATGAAAAACATGCGCAGGAAGGGCATGAGTACACCACAGCGGTGCTCAGTAAGTGCCAAGCCTAACCTCGGTTGGGTAGTGACGAGGAAGGTCAGGGTCCTACTGAGGTTAAATAAGATATAAGGTTTAACAGTGTGAAATAACAGTGTAAATAAATAACACAAGATATGAAGGACAGCAACAACTATTACAAGGAAAGTAAAACACAGTAAAAGAACACAACTCAGTTCTGAGATAACAACCAGGGATCTCCCAGGATACCATCCTGTATTCCCCAAATATAAATATCATATCTAGTGGATCTCCCGGGTGCAGTCCCGTAGTCCAACTCATAAATGTGCACGGGGATCTCACGGAATGCAATTCCGTAGTCCCAAAGTAAACATACAGGGGAGCTCCTGGGATACCGTCCCGTAGTCCCAAAATAAAAGTGCAGGGGATCTCCTGGAATACCGTTCCGTAGTCCCAAAGTAAATACACAGCAACAACAAGAATTCAATCCAATCGATTTCATATTCAAGTGAAACAGGTAATCCTAACCTAGCATGATTCACGTAATACAATTAAGGAGGTTAAGACAAATAGAGCAATTTAGTCAATTAGACATGTTTCTCTAAGCTACAGCAGGTTTAATGTCCAAACAGTGTAAGCAAGAAAAGGAAGAACACAATTCAAGGCTATTTTTAAAGAAAAACCGGATTTCCAACAATTAGCACAAGTACGCGCTCGTCACCTCACGTACGAGGCATTTCAATTACCACAATATCAATCCTAAGGGGAAAGGTTCCCCACACAAGGTTAGACAAGCCACTTACCTCGAACAAGTGCAAGTCAACCCGAAACCACGCCTTTGCCTCGAGTATCCGACTCCAAATGGCCCAAATCTATTCAATTAAGTTTTATAATGTAAATAACACTTCAAGTAACTGATTCTATAATTAAATTCTAAGCTAATACGCGAAATTAGGTAAAATGACCAAAATTCCCCTCAGGCCCACGTCTCGGAATTGGATAAAATTTACATTTGCAGAAACCTCGTACTCTCATGAGTCTATACAAAATAAGAACACTGAAATCGGAGTCCAAATGACCCCTCACGTCCTCATTTAAAGATCTCTTAAAC
Organism: Nicotiana attenuata; assembly: GCF_001879085.1. Lineage (NCBI taxonomy): Eukaryota > Viridiplantae > Streptophyta > Magnoliopsida > Solanales > Solanaceae > Nicotiana > Nicotiana attenuata. The sequence goes on from NW_017671011.1 coordinate 144,483, forward strand.
TCAAGCCCTAATTACCCATTTTCCCCAAATTTTTCACCACTAATTAGGTCTTTAATCACATAAAAACGAGTTATGAAGACAAGGATGTTACCTCCAAGTCATTCCCCTTTGTTTTCCTCAAAAATCTCTCTCAAAAGCTTCAAACCCGGATGAAAATGGTGAAAAAATAGCTCAAATTCGCGAAGGCAACTATTTATATGTTCTGGCCCAGGCATTTTCGCATCTGCGGCCCAATCTTCGCTTCTGCGGTACCGCATTTGTGGTCCTTGAATCGCATCTGCGGTTTTTCACTTAAGTCCCAATTTTTGCTTCTGCGGTCTTTTTACCGCATCTGCGGCATCGCAGATGCGGCCCCTAAGCCGCTTCTACGGTTTCCAGCCTTCCCAGGCCCCTTCCGCTTCTGCGCTCCCTTTTCCCGCATCTGCGGCATCGCACTTGCGGTCCCCAATCCGCAGGTGCGGAAACACCAGAAGCAGAAAATCTGAAGCTTCTTCAAAAAATCCAAACTCTCCGTCAACCATCCGAAATCACCCCGAGGCCTCCGGGACCTCAACCAAAAGCTCAGACATCACCTAATACCTTATTCAAACTTGTACCAATCTTCAAAACACTTCAAAACAACATCAAATCAACCAAAACACATCGGATTCAAGCCTAAGTTTCAAAAATCTTCTAAATCACGTTTTTTATCAAAAACCCAACCAAACCACGTCCGAATGACCTAAAATTTTGCACACACATCCCAAATGACACAACGGAACTACTGCAACTCTCGGAATTCCATTCCGACCCTCGGATCAAAATCTCGCTATCGAACCGAAAACTTCAAAAATTCAACCTTCGGCATTTCAAGCCTAAATTAGCTACGGACCTCCAAAACACAATCCAAACACGCCCCTAAACCCGAAATCACCTAACGGAGCTAACGGAACCATCCGATTTCCATTCCGAGGCCGTCTTCACACTGTTCTGACTACGATTAACTTTCCAACACTTAAGCTCTCATTTAGGGACTAAGTGTCACGACCCCAGTTAGCTCTCCGTGAACATGTCGTGATCACCTAGTCCCTACGACTAGGTAAGCCTAACAATGCGGAAAAACAACATAACTTGCGGAATAATTAATTAAAACTGAACAACTAAATGGAACTGTATATAAATGCCGCCCGGCATGTACAACTCCATAATGCGAAAGTCTACAATATCACCCCAAAACCCGGAAACTCACGGGAAACACAGGCTAATAGAAGAGTAATACACTGCTCTAACTCTAGAATGTCTAAACAACTGAAAGAAAGGAAAGACTATCTACTAAAGCTGGAATAAGATAGAGACTCCTGATCTGCGGACGCGGCAGAAGTACCTCGAAGTCTCAGCTAGATCTCTCCGCCTCGAGAGTGATACGCCTGGGATGAAGTACCTGGATCTGCACATGAAAAACATGCGCAGAAGGGGCATGAGTACACCACAGCGGTACTCAGTAAGTGCCAAGCCTAACCTCGGTCGGGTAGTGACGAGGAAAGTCAGGGCACTACTGAGATAAAAATAAAATAATAAGCCTTGCAACAGTATGAAGTAAACAGAAATAATGAATAAAACTATGAAGTAAGGCAAGTTATACGAAGCAACAATAACACGCAGAGAATAAGGTAACACAGAGTAAAACAGCTCAATATCAGTACCAAAAACGAGGATCTCCCAGGATAGCGTCCCGTAGTCCATTTCATCAACTATTTGAGAAGCTCCCGGGATACCGTCCCGTAGTCCAACTATCAATGTGCGGGGGATCTACCGGGAATCTAACCCGTAGTCCCAAAGTAAAAATGCAGGGGGATCTATCGGGAATCTAACCCGTAGTCCCAAAAAAATCTTTCCGTTAACCATCTGAAATCATTCCGAGGCCCCCGGGACCTCAACAAAAAGCACGAATAACACCTAGTACCTTATTCAAACTTGTACCAATCCTTAAACCACCTAAAACAACGCCGAAAACTCGAATTCATCAATGATTCAAGCCTAAGAACTTCAAATTCCCACAAAACACGCTTTCGATCAAAAACCTAACGAAAACACGTCCGAATGACCTGAAATTTTGCACACACATCCCAAATGACATGACGGAGCTGTCACACCTCCTTTTTACTACACCCCACGAAGGGTATAATAAAGGAGTTTTTCCACTTAAAGGACAATCGGAACGGGATTTATCATTAAGATTTAGAGTCGCCACTTGGGAGATTAATGGTGTCCCAAGTCACCGGTTTAGAATCCCGAACCGAGGAAATTATGACTCTGTTAACAGTCCGCGAACCAGAAATCCAGGTAAGGAATTCTGTTAACCCGGGAGAAGGTGTTAGGCATTCCCGGGTTCCGTGGTTCTAGCACGGTCGCTCGACTGTCATTTTTGGCTTATTTATTTGATTTTAGTACATGTTTTTGGATTTATGTCTTTAGCTTTGAACCGCTTTTATTATTATTGTTTATTTTAAAAGAATTGCAACGTCGTGAAAACATGTCTCGAACCACGTCACATAAATGCACCCGTGGTTTTTGACACATTTCGACTTCGTTGGGATTTGGATTTGGGTCACATAAATGTGCACCCGTATTTAGGAATGTAAAATTATTTAAAGTGCGTGCCTAAAGAGACTATCGCGTTATTATCTTTGGGGAAGGCCGTGAAATTCGCTAACGGCCTATCCCGAATTCTAAGTATTTAATATAATGTTTATTGTGCCCCGCAATTTGTAGTTTATTCGGCGAGGCTCATCTCATTTTATTTTAAAGCCAACCTAAGAGCAACTATAATTATCTACTTAATTTTGACTCTAAAATAAAGGAAAAAGTCCTAATTAATTTGTTATAGAAAAAAAACTTTAGTCTGGCGCGTAAACGCTAACAAGTCAAATGTTGTTTCGGACTTGGGTCCAGAAGCCCAATATGTACGCTGGATCAGACCTCTCAACATTGAGTCTCAGGCAGGCCCAATCCGGGCGATGATGGAACAGGCCTCGTTCATGAGGCTAAGGATCGAATCTCTGAATTAGGAAACCACAATTTGAACATATTACTCCAACTGAATACAAACCAAATACCCACTGAAACTAGCACGATATTTCACTCAATTGAACGAGACTATAGCATGTCAATTTGGCATTCAAAAATCATCTAAATAGACTATCACACCCTTCTGACATTAAAAGGCAAACAATCAATTTACTGTCAAACTTAGATTTATCAATACTATAGCCATTAACTCTGCTAATAACAATACGAGATCCCAGCTGTCAATTACGAAACGACAATAAATTTAAACATGCTAACTGTTTTATCAGATTTTAGTTCATTATCAGAATTCCTATTTCTGGGTTTAACCACTATTATGTTCTAATGAGCTTGGGAACAAGCAAACTATAACAAACGAATTATAATGATATGTTTTACCTATAACAAACTNCCCGGAAACTCACGGGAAACACAGGCTAATAGAAGAGTAATACACTGCTCTAACTCCAGAATGTCTAAACAACTGAAAGAAAGGAAAGACTATCTACTAAAGCTGGAATAAGATAGAGACTCCTGATCTGCGGACGCGGCAGAAGTACCTCGAAGTCTCAGCTAGATCTCTCCGCCTCGAGAGTGATACGCCTGGGATGAAGTACCTGGATCTGCACATGAAAAACATGCGCAGAAGGGGCATGAGTACACCACAGCGGTACTCAGTAAGTGCCAAGCCTAACCTCGGTCGGGTAGTGACGAGAAAAGTCAGGGCCCTACTGAGATAAAAATATAATAATAAGCCTTGCAACAGTATGAAGTAAACAAAAATAATGAATAAAACTATGAAGTAAGGCAAGTTATACGAAGCAACAATAACACGCAGACAATAAGGTAACACAGAGTAAAACAACTCAATATCAGTACCAACAACGAGGATCTCCCAGGATACCGTCCCGTAGTCCATTTCATCAACTGTCCGAGGAGCTCCCGGGATACCGTCCCGTAGTCCATCATATGAGTATATCGAAGGATCTCCCGGGATACCGTCCCGTAGTCCAACTATCAATGTGCGAGGGATCTACCGGGAATCTAACCCATAGTCTCAAAGTAAAAATGCAGGGGGGATCTATCGGGAATCTAACCCGTAGTCCCAGACTAAACAAACAAGGGGGGGGAGCTACCGGAATCCCACATTCGTAGTCCCAATGTAAATGCGCAACCACAACCAGAAGATATTCAAAAATGAAGTACAAAAATACAAGCAACAGGTAGTACTAGCCTAACATGCTTCACGTAGTACAGTCAAGGCAACTTAAGCAAATAGGCAATTTAAATCAACTAAACATGCTTTTCTAATCTAACACAGGTTATAATTGCAAGTAAAATAAAGCAAATACGAAAGAAACTCAGTCTCAATATCTTAAGTGAAAACCGGGTTTTTAACAATTAGCTCAAGTACGCGCTCGTCACCTCACGTACAAGGCATTCAATTACCAAATATCATATCCTAAGGGGAAAGGTCCCCCACACAAGGTTAGATAAGCCACTTACCTCAAGCCGGCTCCAAAATCAACTCGAAACCACACCTTTCCCACGAGTATCCGACTCCAAATGGCCCAAATCTATTCAATTCAATTACATATCGTAAATAACATCTCAAGCAACTGATTCTACTATTAATTTTAAAGATAAGACGCGAATTTTGGTAAAATGACCAAAATGCCCCTCAGGCCAACGTCTCGGAACCGGATAATTTTGATATTTTCAGAACCCTCGTACTCTCACGAGTCTAAGCATATAAAAATCTCCCAAATCGGAGGTCAAACACCCACTGAAAACTCATTAATTCGGTCTAAGAAGTTTCTTCCAATTTTTCCCAATTTTTGATCCCCAATCCAAATTTAAATGATAAAATTAATTGTAGATTGATGGAATATAACTAGAAAGGATTAAAGAAACGTTACCCACTGATCTCCTCTTCAAATCCCTCTCAAAATCGCCCTCTCCCGAGCTCCAATTTGATTTCTCTAACTTTGAAACTAAACCCTCGAACTCACTATTTCTGGCCAGTGATTTCCGCTTCTGCGGTCAAGGGACCGCATCTGCGGAACATCTGCCGCTTGTGCGGCTTTCATTAAGGACCCCAATTTCCGCATCTGCGATCTTGATCTCGCAGATGCGGCTCCGCTTCTGCGGAAAACCCACCGCATCTACGGAAGCTGCTACACTACCCTAAACCCGCTTCTGCGGTTATACTTCTGCATCTGCGGAACCTGGAAGCGCCCAAAAATCAACATATGCGGTACGCCTAGCCGTATCTGCGGTCCCCAAACCGCAGATGCGAAAATATCAGAAGCAGCAAAAGCTGCAATCCCTCAAACTTCAAAAAATCTTCCCGTTAACCATCCGAAACCATCCCGAGGCCCCCGGGACCTCAACCAAAAGCACCAATAACACCTAATACCTTATTCAAACTTGTACCAATCCTTAAACCACCTAAAACAACACCGGAAACTCGAATTAATCAATGATTCAAGCCTAAGAACTTCAAATTCCCACAAAACACGCTTTCGATCAAAAACCTAACCAAAACACGTCCGAATGAACTGAAATTTTGCACACACATCCCAAATGACATGACGGAGCCACTGCAACTTCCGGAATTCCATTCCGACCCTCGGATCAAAAATCTGACTATCGAACCGGAAATTTCAAAATTCGAACTTTCGGCATTTCAAGCCTAAATTAGCTACGAACCTCCAAAACACGTTCCGAACACGCTCCCAACCCCGAAATCACCTAACGAAGCTAACAGAACCATCGAATTTCCGTTCCAAGGCCGTCTTCACATTGTTCTGACTATGGACCATTTTCCAACACTTAGGCTCTCATTTAGGGACTAAGTGTCCCGAAACTCTTCAAAACTCAAAACCGAACATCCCGGCAAATCAAAATAGCCGAAATAAACTTGGGGAAAGAAGTTATTGGGGGATCGGGGCGTAAATTTTTAAGACGACCGGCCGGGTCGTCACATCCTCCTACACTAAAACATTCGTTTGTCCTCGAACGAGCATAAAGACATACCTGAAGTAGTGAAAAGATGAGGGTAATTGTTGCGCATATCTTGCTCGGTCTCCTAGGTCGCCTCCTCGGCCGGCTGACCCCGCCACTAAACCTTTACTGAAGCAATGTCCTTTGACCTCAACTTTCTGATCTGCCTGTCAAATATAGCCACTGGCTCCTCAACATAGGATAGATCCTTGTCCAACTAGACTGAACTGAAATCCAACACGTGCGACGGGTCACAGTGATACCTTCGGAGCATCGAAACATGAAACACCGGATGAACCCCGGCCAAACTGGGAGGTAAGGCAAGCTCATAAGCAACCTCCCCAACTCGCCTCAAAATCTCAAAAGGGCCAATAAATCTCGGACTCAACTTCCCTTTCTTCCCAAAACCTCATGATGCCTTTCATAGGCGAAACCCGAAGCAGAACCCGCTCACCAACCATATACGAAACATCACAAACCTTCCTGTCCGCATAGCTTTTCTGTCTGGACTGGGCTGTACGGAGTCTATCCTGAATCATCTTAACCTTCTCCAAAGCGTCCTGAACTAACTCTGTGCCCAATAGCCTGGCCTTACCCGGCTCGAACCAACCCACCGGAGATCTACACCTCCTACCATATAAAGCCTCATACGGCGCCATCTGAATGCTGGACTGATAACTGTTGTTGTAAGAAAACTCCGCCAATGGCAAGAACTGATCCCAAGACCCTCCAAACTCAATCACACACGCACGGAGCATATCCTCAAGAATCTGAATGGTGCGCTCGGACTGTCCGTCCGTCTGGGGGTGAAATACTGTGCTCAACTCCACCCGAGTACCTAGCTCCTGCTGCACGGCTCTCCAGAACCGCGAAGTAAACTGAGTACCTCTGTCTGAAATAATAGAAACTGGAATACCATGCAGGCGGACGATCTCCTGGATATAAATCTCCGCCAACCACTCCGATGAATAAGTGGTACACACAGGAATGAAATGAGCGTACTTGGTCAGCCGATCCACAATAACCCAAATGGCATCAAACTTCTTCAAGATCCGTGGGAGTCCCAATACAAAGTCCATGGTGATGCGCTCTCATTTCCACTACAGGAATCTCTATCTGCTGAAACAACCCACCCGGTCGCTGGTGCTCATACTTCACCTGCTGGCAGTTGATGCATCTAGACACATACCCAACTATATCTTTATTCATCCGCCTCCACCAATAGTGCTGCCTCAAGTCCTGGTACATCTTCACGGCACCCAGATGGATGGAATACCGCGAGCTATGGGCCTCTGCTAAAATCAACTCTCGAAGCTCATCGACATTGGGCACACAAATCCGACCCTGCATCCTCAATACCCCGTCATCTCCAATGGTCACATCTCTGGCATCACCATGCTGAACCTTGTCCTTAAGGACAAGCAATTGAGGGTCATCATACTGTCGCTCCCTGATACGATCAAATAAAGAAGACCGGGAAACCACACAAGCTAGAACCCGACTGGGCTCCGAAAGATCCAATCTCACAAACTGGCTGGCTAAGGCCTGAACATCCATCTCCATAGGCCTCTCTGAAGCTGGTAAATATGCCAAACTCCCCAAACTCTCTGCCCGGCGACTCAAGGCATCCGTCACCACATTGGCCTTGCCCGGGTGATACAGAATAGTAATATCATAGTCCTTCAGCAACTCTAACCATCTCCTCTGGCGCAAATATAGATCCTTTTGCTTGAACAAATGCTGCAAACTCCGGTGGTCATTATAGATCTCACAAGGCACACCATACAAATAATGACGCTAGATCTTCAAGGCATGAACAATAGCAGCTAACTCAAGGCCATGGACAGGGTAATTCTTCTCATGTATCTTCAACTGTCTGGACGCGTAGGCAATCACCCTACCGTCCTGCATCAACAACGCTCTGAGGCCAACTCTCGAGGCATCACAATAAATAGTATAAGACCCCGAACCGGTAGGCAATATCAAAATTGGGGCTGTAGTCAAAACTGTCTTGAGCTTCTGAAAGCTTGCATCACACTCCTCTGTCCACTGAAATGGGGCACCCTTCTGGGTCAATCTAGTCGTAGGGGCCGCAATCGATGAAAATCCCTCCACAAAACGACGGTAGTAGCCCGCCAAACCAAGGAAACTGCGAATCTCTATAGCTGAGGACGGCCTGGGCCAACTCTGCAGGGCCTCTATCTTCCTCGGATCCACCCGAATGCCCTCACTCAAAACCACGTGGCCTAAGAATGCCACTGAACTCAACCAAAATTCACAGTTTGAGAACTTTGCATATAACTTCTTCTCTCTCAGGGTCTGAAGCACGGTCCTCAGGTGCTGCTCATGATCTTCCTGACTCCGGGAATACACCAGAATATCATCAATAAAAATAATAACAAACGAGTCGAGATATGGCCTGAACACACTGTGCATCAAATGCATGAAAGCTACTGGGGCATTGGTCAGCCCAAATGACATGACAAGGAAATCGTAATGACCATACAGAGTCCTGAAGGCAATCTTAGGGATATCTGGCTCCCGAATCTTCAACTGATGGTAACCTGAGCGCAAGTCAATCTTAGAAAAAACCTGTGCGCCCTGAAGCTGGTCAAACAGATCATCAATGTAAAGAAGCCGCAATGTCTCTAAAAGTGTCACAATCATTAGTTCATCTAATTTACTTGATATTATACACCACTATGTTTTATAAAATGATTCTATTTCATCGATAAGTGCATATTTTTGAAGACTTTATTTCTATGGCCGCCAGGTGTAACCCAGGGTAACTCGAACAGGGTCTCTAGAGCAAAGCAAATCAAGCAGACAAAGGCATGAACCAACCTCCCTTACAAAACTCATGATTTTTCTTTGGATGCAGGCACAATGAACATAATAGGAGTATTCGCAAATCTACACATATCAAAATCACTATCAATCAGGCCACCAGACGCAAATATATCTCCAGCTAAGAAATATTCTTCTCCAATCTGCTGCTTGTTCATTGCATAAGGCTAAGCATTAGTTTCTCTCTGCATGAGACTAAGCCCTGTCTCAAATCTTGCATGAGGCTAAGCCCTGTCTCCCTATTTACATAAGGCTAAGCATTGCCTTCTCTTTGCATGGGACTAAGCCATGTCCCGAATCTTGCATAAGGCTAAGCTCTGCCTTCTCTCTGCATGGAGCTAAGCCTTGTCCCGAACTTTGCATGAGACTAAGCCATGTCTCAAATCTTGCATGAGGCTAAGCCCTGCCCTTATATTTGCATAAGGCTAAGCACTGCCTTCTCTTTGCATGAGACTAAGCCCTGTCTCAAATCTTGCATGAGGCTAAGCCCTGCCTCCATATTTGCATAAGGCTAAGCACTGCCTTCTCTTTGCATGAGACTAAGCCTTGTCTCAAACCTTGCATGAGGCTAAGCCCTGCCTCCATATTAGCATAAGGCTAAGCACTGCTTTCTCTTTGCATGAGACTAAGCCCTGTCTCAAATCTTGCATGAGGTTAAGCCCCGCCTCCCTATTTGCATAAGGCTAAGCATTGCCTTCTCATGGGACTAAGCATTGTCTCCCCTTGCATATGTATTGCTCTATTCTAAACTTTGCAATATCTTCTTCTCTCGGGGCTAAGCTCTGCCCAAAACTCTGCGCAAGGCTAAGCATTGCCTTGTTATTACCTTTGGTATCATGTCTCTGCATTTCATAGGCTGATATATAGCTGACTTGTCCAAAGGCGTCATAGTCCGAAGGCGTCATCCTCATAGCCTGAAGACACCATGTCATGGCCTGAGGATCTCTCAATACTTGCATATCATTATTCAAAGGCGTCATGGTTCGGAGGCACCATTTTCATGGCCCGAGAACATCATTTCATGGCCTGCGACTTCCTTACCGCGTAATTCATGGCCCGGCACATCATGGTCTAAGGACGTCATCCTCAACCGTCCAAAGACAATTCTCATGGTCCGAAGGGAATTTGCATCATGTTTAAATTTACACAAAATATATGCATGTAGTGCGTCTTTCATTTGCAGGTAACTCGATGAGCAACCATTATCCCAACAGGAGCAATCCCGCTCCTTCATACTATTTCAATCCTAACTGCTCACCGTAACCATTTCATCTATTCGAAACCTTGTGTTCGTTCTTGTGATAGCTTCATCGGTATATTTTGTCGGTAAATCCAAAACTACACACAGCCTGATTCTAGTAAAACCATGGATATGTAGGCAGCTCGGAAACCAGAGTGCGGCCTATGTCTCTCAAATCGCCTTACTGGTCAAAATTGGCCATCATTTCTGTACCCGACAACTCTTTCATCCTTCCCGGGTAAAGAGGGGCAGCTGTTGATATCCAATTTTTCCCTCATATATTTTAAAAATTCATATATACTGTCAAAATAGTGCATGAGCATCAACCAGCATTTTTCCATGATTTTCTGTAATTTTAGAAGGATTTTAATTAATTTATTCTAGCATTTTATTATCCAATAATTACTAATTGCATCACAAACAGTTTTATGATAATTTTATTGCTTAATTTTATCATTTATATCTATACTAAGCTTTAATTATTCCTTGAATAGCCATTTATATTTTAGGGTTATAATTGTAATAACTTTGTAATAATAGCCCACAAGTGCGTAATTACCTTATTTTCACAAGAAAATGACATTTTGTATTTTTATGATATTAAGTAATTATTTTAAAATATCTTCATGCATAAATAACATTTTTTATCATTTATTAGCTATTTTACAAATTATTTTATCAAATAATTGGGCATTTAACAAATAGCCTCTTTTAATTTTGTTTTAATTTCGGACCTAGACCAAATTTTACCCTTAGCCCAATTAAAATACCCACAGCCCAAATACCCTGACCCAATTCCTAACTCGCCTAACCCCCCCCCCCCCCCAGATCAAATCCTGGCCGTTGATCTCAAAAGATCAGCGCTCCAGGATCAATTGCCTTTTTTAATTACACCTAACACCCTAAACCCTACCCATTTCACAAAGTCCGCCGCCCCTTGAATCCCTTCCCTCCTCTCTTCTCTCTCAAATGCTCCCCTAACCCTGGCCGTCACCGGAAAACCCTCCGTTCCATGGGGTTTCCCGTGATTTTAGGCCCCAGTCGGCCTCTTATCTTTACTGTTTGTTCGATTTTGCTGTTATCTGAAGGAATCTCGAAGAGATTCAACTCAAAGTCGACCTAAACTCTTCATTTCTTCGATGAACCTGCCTTGTGTTCATCGCTATGTTTGTGAGTATTATTATCTTTATGATTATGGTTTGAAACTCCGGTTCTTAACTGGATTTTTCTCACCTCGTTCCATTCTTCAAAACCCTAATCTCTTTCTACTTGAGTATGTTCAGATCCATGTAGATCTGAGATGATTTTTAGTTTATCTAGTATTTTTCTTCAAAACCTTCTGTTTCTTCCTTATTATTAACCTATTTTAATGTTTTTCTAAAACTAGGGTTTCATCTTTATGTTCTCTACAAAAGGGTTTTAAAGTTTCTAAGTGTTTAAATCTGATTCTCTTTACTGGTTCGACTGATTTTTCAAACCTATGTCCTAAACCCTAGGGTTTCTGCTTATTTCACTGATTATTTCAATATTTGCCATTATTTTCATCTCCGTCAATTAGAAGAGATTGACTGATTTTATTAAGGTTCAAATTATATTTTTCTACCGAGATTGATAATTCTCTGTGATTTTTACCTATTTTTCTTATTTGTGACTGCTAATTGGTACTACTTGCTTTAATTAGTTTATTAACCGGATTTATGGGATTTGATTGCTTTAGCCGGCTCCTAGATGGCCTTTGATTGATTTCATTTCCTTGTTTAACCTCTAATCTGGGCTGTTAATTGATTTCCCCTATTTTTAAGGGGTCTTTCCCGGATTCTGTTGAGTTATTTGATTTAGTTTAGCCCCAATTAACTGATTGATTTTATTTGTATACCTTATTTATGAACTCTGAATTATTCTTTGCTTATTTGTTTCACCCTGCTAAGTGCTATATAGTTTCCCCATTCTGACTTCTTTAAAACATACAAACACACATAGAAAGACACAAACTCTTGCTCCTATTCATACATACTCTCCATTGCAATTCTTCCTGTTACTTGTGTTTGTTGAACTGCCTAGCCGACTGAAAGCCAAGGCTGGACTCTTGGATCCTATTTGCTTCACTTTCCTGTTGCTATCTCTTAACTGGTATGTCTCCACTTCTGCCATCATTCAATATGCTATGTGATTAGAACTATGTTCCTCTTTTTTACTGCTTTTAAACAGCATGACTACCTCTGTTATCATGTCCTATTCAATATGCTATGTAGTCAATCTGCTATAGGTATCAACATACCTCTGTTTGCCCTTATGTTTCTGTTAACTAGCACGCTTTAACTACTGTGAATTTGTGTTGTCCAATATGTTAGTATGGTTAATACGCCTTAGCATATTCCTGCTCGATCCAGAATACTTGTTCACCTGTTTCTCAACTAGCATGTTTCAATCCCTGTCCTGTTTTATGTGTTTACCTTAACAGTTTCCTAATTAATTCATGATTTCTATGCTCTCAACTTTTGCTACCTTTTCTGTATGACTGTCTGATCAGTAACTTGATCCAAGCATGTTGTTCTCTGTTTAATATATGCCTATATGCTCACCTAGTAATAGCTAATGAACTAAGTCAATCCCAGGCCATGTGAAACCCTTTTTGAATTAATTGTGACTTTGTTCTATCTGTTGTTTGACTACTGGAGTTCGTGTCTGAACTCCATCTGCTAAATGTGGTTCTGCTTGTAGTTCTTGCAATCTGGTAATCTGTTTCTATTCACTTCTAAAAATCCAAACTGCTTTTTTTTTCTAAAACTACTTCCTACTTTTTTTATACTATTTTCAACTCTTACTCTTAGCTGTCTAGGCTCCTGCCACCCCCAGTGTGAGCACTGCTTAGGGTCCATGAGACTCCTCTGGACTCTGACACATTGGGGTTGGTTCTCCAATCCTTTGTGAATTTTGTTGAACATGTTATTCTGGTGTAAGAATTGCTCGGGGTCCCTGAGGCCCTTCGGAACTTTGACACACCAGGAACCGGTTTTATGTGTTATGGATGGGCTACCACTATGCTCAGAGATGCTATGTTTGAAGGCCTGGTTCTAAGGTTGATATTGGGCCTATGAAGGATCCCTGTAGTATAATGGTTCTCTCATTGTGTAATTTTTGTATTGGTCTATAATAATAATTCTTGTAAAAAATTATATGGGGGTATTAGTAAAAGCTGGGGAGGAATTTTTTATATGTTGTTGGGTTCGGGTAGAAATCTTGCCTATAGGTTGCTGTGATGATTGTTTACTTATATGCATTAGAAACCATGCCTATAGGACTTATCTCATTCTTTAAAATCCTGACTTTTCATACTTTGCATCACCAGAAATCATGCTTCTAAGTTGTTTCTCAATTCTGCATCAATAATTATGTTTTCAAAACCTTCATGTGTGCATTAGAACTCATGTTTCTAGGAATTTCCTTGTTGAACTCGCTTGGCAACTGATTAATGCTTTTACTCGCCCAGAAATCATGCCTATAGGAAACACATTATACAAATCAATCTTGACACTTAGACATCATGCATATAGAAAATAAGTGTAAAAAAATAGCTTCAACAGTTAGATATCATGTCAATAGAGAAAATGTATAAAATCAGTTTTCCGTGTCATGAAATAACGCTTGGAATTGGTTTCAGCACTTAGAAAGCATGCCTGTAGGGTCTAAAAGATAAAATCTGCCTGTTAAGAATCAATCACTGGTTTATAAATTATGGTCTGATTAACGTTTAGATACCATGTCTATAGGATTCTGTCGGTTATCATTTAGGCAAACCTGTAGGACAATCAAATCCTGGGTTTAAAATTGTGATTTTCTTGCAGCTTGAAACGTGCTCAGATTCAGTAAGTGATAAAAAAAATCAATAGGCAAACTGATAGGTACTCACTGCCTCGCCTAAATAAAACTGCTGTATATTCTGTTTGTACTCATTTAGATATCCCTCCTATAGGACTCCTAAAATTATAAAAACTGCTTGTTTGAATGGCGTGCACTTGTTTTATGTATTTGTGGAGGTAAATATGAGCCCCCTTAATTGCTCTTTGTGTGACAGTCCTACCTGTTTTTGTTTGTCGCTTAGATTTTCTCCTTTTAAGCAACATAGGTGAGTCTAGAACCACCTTAAATAGAGGTCCTAAACACCTCCAGTGCTACAGGTAAGGAACGAGTAGTGCACGCATAGGATACGTATTCAATCTTATTAGAACACTTAGGTAATAATTAAGGGGAGGGTAATCGGGTAGTAAAGGAAATGATGACCGGTGCGCTAATGCTATGTGTAGCACCCCAACTTGGGGACGATTACCAAGTATTGCACAGAAGTGATCCTATAGGCTAAAAAACCTCGGACCCCTTTTACTCCTTGTTTNAGTTTGTGTGTACCCAAGTTTTTCGTACTAGAAGAACCTGGTTCTTCTAGGTATACTAACTCTACTGTTTAGCGGAATAATAAGTACATAAAATAAAGAACACAGAGATTTTACGTGGTAAAACACCTAGGCTCAAAAGGTGTAAAAAACCACGACCTACTACTCAGTAGGATTTTCCCAAACTTCCACTAAAATCACTGAGCCAAAATAGCATTTACAAAACTCTTTGTAAACCTAAGGATTAACTCTAATCCCGTTGTAGCACACAGCCTCAACTGTTGCGACAACTTCAAGTTAGCATATAACTTGAACACTCTAAGTACCTAATACAATTGCTTCTATGAAAGCTGAAAGGTACAAGTTTAAATCACCTACTACAATTGAACTAGAATAAAAGAAAGACTCAATGGAATTGGTTCTTCTATCTCGTCCAAGTAGCTTCAGGAATGCACACTCAAATCTCACATAAATTGCTTGCAAAATTGCCTCGCTCTTTTGCTCTCAATTTAGTTTAACTTCTGTGTTTGTGCAATGCCTGTAAAAGAGAACAATCACTGTTTATTTAATGAGTTAGTAATTAGAGTTTGATTGAGACTCAATTGCTGATCTTCCATCGAAGTTGAGTCCTTGAACAACACAAACTCCAACACTATCTTTTATCCGGATTGTGTTCTCTTCACATAAGGAGACTTTCTCTCTTTATCCCATATGCAACCTTTTCGATCAGATCAGGAGATATTTGTTGCTTGATCAATGAGACTTATCTCCTTCACGTGCATCTCACATGTGTAGGTTGATCATCATTGTGCTTCACATGATGGACCTGGTCCGTGACTGAGTTCATTTGTCATTCTTCAAAACTTCACATGTTCTTGGGCTAACAAATTCCCCCTTTTTGATGATGACAAACTCTGTGCTTTTTACTGATCAAAAGACCTGTAAGAACTCAGCTTAACCATCAACAGTAGACTTAGAAAATTTTCTTTTCATCAAGGACCAGGTTAATTAGGTTATAAATATCACTTATTCAGAATAATGTATAAAGCACAATATCTTCCCCCATTGGCATCATCGAAAAGTTGCATACACAATGTGAATCCCAAATTTTAATAAATACTCATGGCCATTGGGGAAACTGCAAGTGAAAACATAATGCAATTATCAATAATCAACAAACATATTTAAACTATTAAGATCAGAATCATCATAGAACAAGAGAAAACAGTTGTTGTCATTGATCATGATATGTTGTCATTAACAGTCCACAAAGAGAAAGAAAAACCTTCAAAACATGAGCAAAAAACAGAAAAATCCCCAATCCGGGTCACTGGGGTTACTAGACTGGTTGAGAAGACAAGTGCTAGGAGATCTAAGGCTTGGAGGAACTAGAGGGTTGAGTCTAGAGAAGGTTCAGCATATTCTGGAGGATTCCATCACTCTTCTCCTTTTCTTTTACTAACTCAATTTTAAGGCCATCCCTCTCAGTTTCCAATTCAGCCACACGAGCCTTGAGCCTAGCAATCTCAGCATCTTTAGTTCCACATTCCTGAACCAAAGTCCTAACCTTGCTGTTGATGGGTGTCTTCAGGGATGAACCAGGTTCAACTGGGATAGCATTGACTGGATAGTCACAAGCCAGAAGAGTCTTAATACCAAAATGTTCCTTGCTTGATGCCATCTCCCATTTCTTCAAAGGCACATGTAGCCTATCCAGAACTGTGGTCAGTATGAAGCCATATGGAGTAGCATGAGCCTTGGAGCCATTGATGACCCTGTCTAACAATTTGACAATGAGGGCAGGCCAGTTGATTCACTTTCCTCTCTCAAGGCACTCCATAAGAACCAGGTCCATGTAGTTTGCAGTATGTCTTCTCTCTTGTCTGGGCAGTAGGCACTTGTTGACAAACTCAAATACAACCTTGTGCTCAGGCCTCATCTCACTTTTCTGCACAGCCCTGGCTGCATTCACATCCTCTGAATCACAGAACCTCTTGGTGATCTCAAGGGCAGTAGGTAAGAAGTCCGGGCATGGCCACCTTTGCCTAGTGTAGTCATCAAACCCTTCAGAGGGTATATCTAGAATTTCTCCCAACTTCTCAGCATCAAACTGCACTGAGACTCCCTTCACCAAGCTACTGACAACCCCATCTTTTACAGCAGCATTAGCCATGAACTCAATTAGTTCATTCCTGGCTAGTTTCCCATCCATTTGAAGGACCATGTCCTTCCAACCTTGAGCAGCTAAAGAGTCAACCAACCTCATCATTCCTGGTTCCACCAGGTCCTTCAACAATCTACCTTTCAAAATTTTTCTCCTGCCAAAGATGGCAAACTTGTCCTGTTCCTTCTCAGATTCCTCTTCTTCTTCTTCTCCACTCCACTCTTCATCATGTGAAACTTTTGCTTGTTTTGCTTGCACTGCAGATCTTGTCCTCTTGGCTAGTGAGGGTTCAGCAGACACAGGTACTGAAGAAGACTTCTTGGAAGAAGTCTTGGACTTTTTAGGTTTGGGAGTAGGAACCTCCACTGTTGTACCCCTTTCTTGATGGACCAGTTCCATCTCCTCTTCCTCTACAACCTCAGAGGATTCTACAACCTTTGCTTTTCCCTTCTCCATTCTCTTTTTCTTGCTTTCTTCTAGAGCTTTTTGTAAGTCAGCTTCACTTTGTTTTACCCTGCTTCTTGTGGCTCTTCCTTTAGGTACTGAAGTGGCAGTAGGTTTTGGGGATGAAGTTTTTCTTTTCTTGGATGGCTTGGGAACATTTGGGGATTTTGGAGTGGTAGATTTGCGTTTCTTTGGGTCATAACTTGCTTCAACCTTTTTCAGTAAGTCAGCCAAGGTTTCCTCACTAGATGAAACAGGTTCATCTCTATGTTTGCTTAGATAAACCAACCCCTCAGCTGCTTCCCTCGAACCACTTCCCCCTGACTTCGAGCCACTCTCTTCTACCCTCTCTTGTGAAACCCCACATATAGCGAGAACCTCTTTCTTCCTATTTCCCCTCTCTTCACCAATTTCACCCTCCCTCTCTTTTCTTTTCTTTTTACCTCCACTCCTACTCGATTTAGCCAATTTTACATCTCTAATAGGTCCAACTAGAACAAACCTGGTTTCTTGGTTTTCAACCACAGAAGAAATTACCTCAGCAGGGGTTTCTTGAGTTTTCTCAGTGTCAGAAGACCCATGTCCTTCACCTTCACTTGCAGATTGAAAGGATTTGCACTCAGAACTGGAGTCAGACACTTTAGCTGGGCTTTCTTTCACTTGGCTAGCTTTCAGACTTTCACTTAACACCTTTCTCAGAGCACCAGATGCTACAGTTTTTCGAGCCAACATCTTCTGCCTTCGAAACCTGGGTTTTGGGGATTCACTAGGAGGAGTAGATGAGGATGAATTTGAAGGAGATGGTGGCGGAGGAGAATCAGGATGATCTTGTGGGTTAGACATTTTTGTTCGTTTCTTGAGTTGATTTGGAAATTTTGGAGAAGAGAGCAATTTGAGTTGAAGAACAGATTTTTGAAGGTTTAAGAATAATGAAGAAGATTAGAGATGTGGTGTATATTTAAAGTGAATTAGACATTAATTCAGTAACGGCAGCTTTTTAGGGGTCAAATAGAAGTCTAATCAAACTGTAATTCCAGACTTTTAATGATTATTTGGCTTCCCTAGATATTAGTCAAAAATTATGATTTTAGAGTTCTAAATGGACGATACTGGTTCAATGCTTCAACGGATAGAATTTTCTAGGAATTTGGCAAGTATAGGACTTCTGCTCATGATTAAATTTTTAATTTTTCTAATTGTATAAAGTATTGAAAACATACCTGAGCTCTCATATGAACTCATACAGTTGAACCAGGTTCTTCATTTAGAATTCTCTTGAACATGCTTCAAATGTCATAATAGAGAAAATTTGGTTAAAAGATCAGTGAATCATATAAACACATGTCACAGGAGTATACTAATTAAAGTATGAAGCTGAGTAAAAATTAATCCAGATATTTACACAAGTTCAGACTTCCTAACCAAAAAAAATTTCTTTTTTTTCATTTTTCAATTTTTTTTCATTATGCATTCTGAACTGGACCTATTAGGTGATCTTAATCATCCCTAATTCCAATCTGGTCCTCTCAAAATTTTCTCTCCTCAGTGCTTTAGTGAAGATGTCAGCAATTTTCTTATCAGTAGCACAGAATTATATGGAGATCAGTCCTTTCTCATAGTTCTCCCTTAAGAAGTGATGCCTAACATCTATGTGCTTTGTCCTCTTATGATGAACAGGGTTCTTTGTCATACTTATAGCACTAGTGTTATCACAGAATATAGGAATGCAACCTACTTCAATACCAAAATCTACCAGCTGATGTTTGATCCATAGCATTTGAGCACAACAAGAAGCAGCAGCAACATATTCAGCTTCACCAGTAGACAAGGCCACTGAATTTTGCTTTTTAGTAGCCCATGACACAAGACATGAACCAAGGAAGTGTGCCATACCTGAGGTGCTCTTCCTATCCACTAGAAAACCTGCATAATCAGCATCAGCATATCCTACTAGATTGAAATTGCTACCTTTGGGATACCAAAGACACAGATCAGTGGTGCCTTTCAAATATCTTAGTATCCTCTTGACAGCAGTCAAGTGAGACTCTTTAGGATTAGCCTGAAAGCGAGCACAAAGCCCTACACTGAAAATAATGTCAGGTCTGCTAGCAGTAAGATACAAGAGTGAACCAATCATACCCCTATACAACTTTTGATCAACTGATGAACCAGGTTCATCAACATCTAATTTAGTGGCAGTTGCAATGGGTGTGTCTATTTCTTTAGATTCTTCCATTTTAAACTTTTTGATTAGCTCCTTTGCATACTTCTGCTGATGGATCATGGTTCCATTTGGACTTTGTTTGATCTGTAAGCCTAAGAAGAAGTTAAGTTCACCCATCATGCTCATTTCAAACTCACTCCCCATTAGTTTTGCAAAGTCCTTACTAAGCTTATCAGTGGTGGCCCCAAAGATTATGTTATCAATATATATTTGTACCACAAGGATATCCTTACCTTTTTCCCTTAAGAATAAGGTACTGTCAATTTTACCTCCTTTGTAGCCATGTTCAAGCAGGAATTTGGACAGTCGGTCATACCATGCTCTTGGGGCCTGCTTGAGTCCATCGGGAGCCTTGTCTAGCTTGTACACATGCTCAGGACATTCCTTGCTTTCAAACCCTGGAGGTTGTTTCACAAACACTTCTTCTTTCAGGTAGCCATTTAGGAAGGCACTTTTGACATCCATCTGATGAAGAGTGAATTCCATATGTGCTGCAAAGGCTATGAGAAGTCTGATTGCCTCTAGTCTTGCAACTGGAGCAAAAGTCTCATCATAATCTATGCCATCCTCTTGGCTGTAACCTTGGACCACCAGTCTTGCCTTGTTTCTTGTAACAGTTCCATTTTCATCGAGTTTGTTCCTAAAGACCCATTTTGTACCAATAACTGATCTATCTTTGGGCCTTGGAACTAGATGCCAAACTTGACTTCTCTCAAATTGATTGAGTTCATCTTGCATTGCATTGACCCAATCTGCATCCTGCAAAGCCTCTACAACATTTTTAGGTTCAATAAGAGATAAAAAGACATCAAAAGCACACAGATTCTTTAGTTGTGATCTAGTTTTGACTCCAGATGTTGGATCAGTGATAATGTTCTCAATAGGATAAGAACTTTGATACTTGTGAGGTTTCACAACCAACTGGTTCCTACTAGCTGCTTCTCCTATGTGCTGTTGCTCAGGAACAGGGTCATGAACAAGTTCTTTTAGGGGATTTATTTCACTTCCTCTTTGATAAGTTCCCCCTGTCAGGTTGCCCTGGATGGAAGAATCTGTTCCATCACCTGTTCCTTCTTTTGGTGCCACTTTGACTTGTGCTGAGGCTTCACTCAAATCCTTTACCAATCCAATGGCTTCATCTTCATGTTCCTGTCTCTCAGAGAGAATGTTAGTTTCATCAAATACTACATGTACACTTTCTTCTACACACAAAGTTCTTTTATT
>NW_017671011.1:166480-200186 GCF_001879085.1 Nicotiana attenuata
TCTAGAAGAACCTGGTTCTTCTAGGTATACTAACTCTACTATTTGCGGAATAATAAGTACATAAAATAAAGAACACAGAGATTTTTACGTGGAAAACACCTGGCTCAAAAGGTGAAAAAACCACGACCTACTACTCAGTAGGATTTTCCCAAACTTCCACTAAAATCACTGAGCCAAAACAGCATTTACAAAACTCTTTGTAAACCTAAGGATTAACTCTAATCCCGTTGTAGCACACAGCCTTAATTGTTGCGACAACTTCAAGTTAGCATATAACTTGAACACTCTAAGTACCTAATACAATTGCTTCTATGAAAGCTGAAAGGTACAAGTTTAAATCACCTACTACAATTGAACTAGAATAAAAGAAAGACTCAATGGAATTGGTTCTTCTATCTCGTCCAAGTAGCTTCAGGAATGCACAATCAAATCTCACATAAATTGCTTGCAAAATTGCCTCGCTCTTTTGCTCTCAATTTAGTCTAACTTCTGCGTTTGTGCAATACCTGTAAAAGAGAACAATCACTGTTTATTTAATGAGTTAGTAATTAGAGTTCGATTGAGACTCAATTGCTGATCTTCCATCGAAGTTGAGTCCTTGAACAACACAAACTCCAACACTATCTTTTATCCGGATTGTGTTCTCTTCACATAAGGAGACTTTCTCTCCTTATCCCATATGCAACCTTTTCGATCAGATCAGGAGATATTTGCTGCTTGATCAATTAGACTTATCTCCTTCACGTGTATCTCACATGTGTAGGTTGATCATCATTTTGCTTCACATGATGGACCTGGTCCATGACTGAGTTCATTTGTCATTCTTCAAAACTTCACCTGTTCTTGGGCCAACAAAGCCCTTACCCAATCTCTGGTGATGTAAACTAGTACACGAGTTATTTGCTCTACGTGACCTAATGCACCTTAATCCGTTAGGTGGCGACTCTTCAAATCTCATACCCAATTCCCAAAAGGAAAGGAGTTGTCCCCAAAATGTCTGATTTTGACCGAATGGAGCGATTTTGAAAAATATAGGCTGAACCCTGGTTTCTGAGCTGCCTACATATCCTTGGTTTTACAGGAATCAGGCCATGTGTAGTTTTGGAACCAAAAATGAATGAAACCGATGGAGTTGTTATAGGAATGGTCGTGTGTTTCGGAAAGGGTTCTTTTGGGAAGGATAGTATCGGGTGGATTTATGTGGAATTATGAGTGTGAATCTAAAACGTAACGGATATGTTATAGAGTAAGTATCTGAATAGCCATAGAAAAGGTGAGTAATTGATGGGAGTCGGTTACGTTTGAAATAATTGCAGGGTGTGAACGTTATGAACGGAAACTGGAGAGCGTAGGTTGCTCCCGTTTGAAGAACGGTTATCTCCTGGATTACCTGCAAAACTTAAAATACGATGCATGCAAAACATATATGGGTTATTGCGAGAATTTAAACATGATGCAAATTTCCTTTGGACCATGAAGATTGTCTTCAGATGGTGAGGATGTTGTCCTTAGACCATGACATCCCGGGCCATGAATCATGAGATAAGGGATTCGCAGGCCATGAAATGATTTTCGCAGGCCATGAAAATGGTGCCTCTAAACTATGACGCCTTTGAATAGTGATGTTTAATATTGAGAGATCCTCAGTCCATGACATGGTGTCTTTCGGCTATGAGGATGATGCCTTCAGACTATGTCGCCTTTGGACGGGATGGCGATGTTTCATCCCATGAGATGAAAAGACATGATGTTGGGTCATATAAGAAGCGAAACAAGACAGAGCTTAGTCTTGTATAAGATAGTGCTAGATTTTAAGTAGCATTCAGTATTAGGCAAGGAAAGGCAGAGCTTAGCCTTATGCAATTAGGGAGGCAATGCTTAGCCTCATGCTAGGAGAGGAGACAATGCTTAGTCTCGATGCAAGGAAAGGCAGTGCTTAGCCTTATGCAATTAGGGAGGCAATGCTTAGCCTCATGCAAGAAGAGGAGATAATGCTTAGTCTTGATGCAAGGAAAGCCAGTGCTTAGCCTTATGCAATTAGGAAGGCAGGGCTTAGCCTTATGTAAAATAGGAGACAGTGCTTAGTCTCATGCAATTAAAGAGACAGGGCTTAGTCTCATACGGGGAAATGCAGTGGTTAGCCTTATCAATTAAGGAGGCAATGCTTAGCCTCATGCAAGAAGAGGAGACAATGCTTAGTCTCGATGCAAGGAAAGGAGTGCTTAGCCTTATGTAGTTGAGGAGGCAGTGCTTAGCCTCATGCAAGAAAAGGAGACAGGGCTTAGTCTCATGCAATGGAAAGGCAGTGCTTAGCCTCATGCAAGAAAAGGAGACAATGCTTAGTCTCAATGCAAGGAAAGGCATTGCTTAGCCTTATGCAGTTGAGGAGGTAGGGCTTAGCCTCATGCAAGAAAAGGAGACAGGACTTAGTCTCATGCAATAGAAGGCAGTGATTAGCCATATGCAATGAGGAGGCAGGGCTTGGCCTCATGCAAAATGGGAGACAATGCTTAGTCTCATGAAATTAAAGAGACAGGGCTTAGTCTCATGCAAAGAAAAGACAATGAGTGATAGCAGAGTATTTCTTATCTGGAGACATGTTTGCGTTTGGCAGCTTTGTCATTACGAAGATAGTGATTTTGGTAAGTGTATACTTGCGAATACTCCTGTCATGTTCATTGTGCCTGCATCCAAAGAAAAATTGTGAGTTTTGCGGGGAAGGTTGGTTCATGCCTTCGCCTTCTTGCTTTGCTTTGTTTTGCTCTGGAGACCCTGTTCGAGTTACCCTAGGTAACATCTGGCTGCCATAGAACTAAAGTTTTCGAAAAGTATGTATGAGAACCTGTTTCCTTTTTAGTCCGTACCAAAAAGAATGACCCCTTTCCTTATTTGGAAACAAATTAGCTTATGCAATGATTTATAGCCACACAAATCATATGTGCCTCATTTTACACCACAAGTTCAAAAGTCTTCTCTCTTTTCTTAAACTCCGCGCCCAGTCAAATGGGTTCATATAAATTGAAACGGAGAGAGTATTTTAAAACATAATAGTTTACATTATCAAGTAAATGAACCAATGACTGCGACACTTTATAGACATTGTGACTTCTTTCCACTAGAATCTCAAAATTCTGCCCCAGTTATTCAGACGATTCTCTGACAGTTCCGGATACGATGACGTTGGCTGGACTTGCTCCGGAATTTTGAGGGTCCTCCTCAAAATTCTGCCCCAGTTTCTGGTTGTGGGGAAAATGAAAATTTTATTGAATTGTGACCGAACCCACAGGGCTGCCTACGTATCCCCTCTTAAACGGGAAGCATGTCAAGTGTAGTTCAGTTACATCAGGTTGCATAAACGTAAACAGCTTAAACATGATATTTTTTTACTGCATCTGAATTGATAGGTTTTTGCCAAACTTCTCCATCCATTTCTGCAAGTATGAGTGCTCCTCCTGTTAGTACTCTGTGGACCATGTAGGGTCCTTGCCAGTTGGGTGAGAACTTTCCTTTGGCTTCATCTTGATGTGGGAAGATCCGCTTCAGCACCAGCTGCCCCGGTGCGAACTGTCTAGGTCTGACCCTTTTGTTGAAAGCTCTGGACAATCTGTTTTGATAAAGTTGACTGTGGCATACCGCATTCATTCTTTTCGCATCAATAAGAGCTAATTGTTCGTAGCGACTTCTTATCCACTTTGCATCACTGAGGTCAGCTTCTTGTATAATTCTTAAGGAAGGAATCTCGACCTCGGCGAGAATGACAGCTTCAGTACCGTAGATCAACATGTAGAGAGTTGCTCCGGTTGATGTGCGGACTGTAGTACGATACCCTAATAAGGCAAATGGTAATTTCTCATGCCATTGCTTGTGGTTGTCTACCATCTTTCTCAATATTTTCTTGATGTTCTTGTTGGCGGCTTCCACGGCTCCATTCATTTGAGGTTTGTATGCCGTGGAATTCTTATGCTTGATCTTGATGGTTTCACACATATCATTCATTAAGTCACTGTTGAGGTTGGGGGCATTGTTGGTGATGATGGATTCTGGCACCCTGAATCGGCAAACAATACGATCTCTGACAAATCTGCGGCGACTTTCTTAGTTACAGCCTTGTAAGATACAGCTTCAACCCATTTTGTGAAGTATTCTATGGCCACTAGAATGAACCTGTGTCCGTTCGAAGCGGCGGACTCAATCGGACCGATGACATCCATTCCCCAAGTGGCAAAAGGCCAAGGTGCACTTGTTGCATTGAGTTCATTTGGTAGTACCCGTATCATATCTGCATGTATTTGACACTGGTGACACTTTTGGACATACTTGATGCAGTCCGTTTCCATAATCATCCAAAAATATCCTGCCCTCAATATCTTCTTGGCTAAAACGAAATCGTTCATGTGTGGTCTGCAAGTTTCGGCATGTATCTCTTTGAGCAGTTTGGAAGCTTCCTTGGCGTTAACACACCATAATAATCCTAGTCTGGAGTCCTTCTGTATAGAATTCCTCCACTTTGGAAGAAATGGTTGGATAATCTTCGAAGTGTGCATATCCGAGTATGATTTGCATGCTCCGGGTATTCTCCTTTTGCCAAGTATTCCTTGATATCATGGAACCATGGATTTCCATCCGTTTCTTCTTCAACATGAGCACAATAAGCTGGCTGATTATGGATTCTTACTGGAATAGGATTGATGAAATTCTTGTCCGGATGTTGTATCATGGAGGACAAAGTGGCTAGTGCATCTGTGAACTAATTCTGGATTCTCGGAACATGTTTGAATTCTATCTTGTGAACCTCTTCATCAATTCTTGCACGTGATACAGATATGGCAATATTTTGGTATTCTTTGTAGCCCACTCTCCTAGAACCTGATATACCAGAAGATCTGAATCACTAATTACCAGCAATTCCTGGATATTCATGTCAATGGCCAAATTGAGCCCCATGATGCAAGCCTCGTATTCTTCCATATTGTTGGTGCACGGAAACCTGCTTCACGGATACCGGATAATGTTGACCCGTTGATGCCAAAACTGCTCCAATACCCACTCCTTTGAAATTTGCAGCCCCGTCGAAGAATATTCTCCAACCATCGTAAGTTTCGGTGATATCTTCTCCTACAAATAATACTTCTTCATCGGGAAAATGCATTTGCAGTGGTTCGTATTCTCCTCCTACGGGATTTTCTACAAGATGATCTGCTAACGCCTGTCCCTTGACTGCCTTCTGAGTCACATAGACACTATCAAATTCACTCAACATTATCTACCATTTTTCTAGTTTCCCTGTAGGCATAGCTTTCTGGAAAATGTATTTCAGGGGATCCATCTTTGATATGAGATATGTAGTGTAGGCACAGAAGTAGTGCCTCAATTTCTGAGCTATCCATGTCAGGGCACGGCAGGTGCGTTCCAGCAAAGAATACCGTGCCTCATAGGGTGTGAATTTCTTACTCAGATAGTATGTGGCCTATTCCTTTCTTCCCGTCTCGTCGTGTTGTCCCACGACACAACTGAAAGCTCCATCTAGTACGGACAAATAGAGTAGCAGAGGTCTACCATGTTATGGCGGAACCAAGACTGGTGGTGTGGATAGGTACTCCTTGATTCTGTCAAAGGCTTTTTGACATTCTTCAGTCCATCTTGTTGCAGCATCTTTCTTCAGCATTTTGAAAATTGGCTCACAAATCACGGTCGATTGTGCTATGAATCGGCTGATGTAATTGAGATGCCCCAAGAAGCTCATCACGTCTTTCTTGCTCTTTGGAGGTGGAAAATCTTGGATATATTTGATCTTTGAAAGGTCCAATTCGATCCCTCAGCGACTGACGATGAAACCTAGCAATTTTCCAGCAAGGACTCCGAAGGCACACTTTGCAGGATTCAGTTTCAAATTGTACGTTCGAAGCCGATTAAAGAATTTCCTTAAATCTGCTATATGATCTGTGCTTCTTCTGGATTTGATGATGACATCATCCACATACACCTCTATTTCTTTGTGAATCATGTCATGGAAAATAGTCGGCATGGCTCTCATATAAGTGGCTCCAGCATTCTTCAGGCCAAACAGCATCATTTTATAACAATACATCCCCCATGGAGTGATAAAGGTTGTTTTCTCGGCATCTTCCTCATCCATCCAGATCTTGATTGTATCCCGCGAAGCAATCCACAAAGGATTGGAGTTCATGCTGGGCACAATTGTCGATCAGTATGTGTATATTGGGTAAAGGAAAATCATCTTTGGGACTTGATTTGTTTAAATCCCGATAGTCGACACATACTCTGACCTTCCCATCCTTCTTCGGAACTGGCACGATGTTAGCCAACAAAGTAGGGTATTCGACCACCCTGAGAACCTTAACTTTGATCTGCTTGGTGACTTCCTCTTTGATTTTCAGACTAATATCAGGCTTGGACTTTCTGAGTTTCTGCTTTACACGCGGACGCATTGGATAGGTAGGTAGTTTATGAGCCACTATACATATGCTCAACCCAGTCATATCATCATAAGACCATGCAAAGATATCTTCGTATTCTTTTAGGAAACGGGTGTACTCTTCTTTTTCTGATGGTGACGGGTGAATGCTTATGCGAGTTTCTTTGATTGTTTTAGAATCTCCCAAATTGACTATTCGGTTTCGTCCAAATATGATTTAGGCTTGTTCTCAAAATTTTCCACCTCTATGATAATTTCCTTAGGGATTATATCTTCTTCTTCTATTTCCTTCGAATCACTATCCTTATGTTGCGTTGTCTCATTATATGTCACAGTCGTCGGTTCATCAGGATAAGTAATAATAATGTTGTAGAGAGAAAATGTAAAGAATAATAATAAATACTAAAATAGCAATGCATTAAATAAATCTTGAAAACATCAAAACAAGTACGCTTCGATGACTTGAGCAATTATTTCAAAACAATATGTTCAAAACAAAATACTGAGAATGTCTTAAATGCTTAAATTGTTTTTCTTTAAATAAATTGTGCTAATTGCTAGGCTACCCAGGAACTCGATGGGCCGGGGACGGTGTGGCAGTCCAGTTCTTGAGAACGGCTCCTTTTCCCACGGTCTAAATAGTAAGGTCTTCCTCCTCCTCCTCAACTATTGCTCTGCAATCCATGTCTTCATCATCCAAAAATAGATTCCTTAGGCCAGCTAAAGCTTCATCTTCTTCACATCCCCATATTACGTCAGTTTGTTGAAATGTCTGGTGCAGATGCGGTATTGGCTGTTCAAGAGGGTAATAGGGACCACGCCATGGCGGCGACCAATCATTGTACTCCTGCCAGGTATACTGATATCCAAGTCCAAAGGTTGTACCGTGACGTTTTGGTTGTATTGGCTTAGTGATACCCTGGAGATTCTTGCCGCGACCTTTACCGGGTTCATACCCTGTCCATAATAATATACTTTCAATCTTATTACTCCACCATTTGTCTTTCTCAATTGCATTGACACGCTCGATGCGATGGTACGTTTCTCCATCCAACTTCCTTCTGTTCTCAACAATCGAAACAGTTTGATTGGTATAAATGGGGTTACTCCATCCCCGTTGATGATTACTTCCTGATGATTTCATTCAAACTTCACAGCCTGATGTAGAGTGGAGGCCATGGCCCTAGCAGCATGTATCCAAGGTCGTCCCAACAGCAGGTTATATATGGCGGATATGTCCAGTACTTGAAACTCAACATCAAACCAAGTTGGACCCATTTGCAAACACAGGTTTATTTCCCCGATCGTGGCCCTTTGGGACCCATCGAATGATTTCACATTTATAGTTCCTACTCGTATCTCATGCAAGCCTTTACCCAACCTCTTCAAAGTAGTCAACGGACAATGTTGAGGCTTGAACCCCCATCTATTAGGACTATGCCTATGAATTTATCCTCAAATTGTATTGTGATATGCAGTGCCTTGTTGTGACTCAGTCCTTCTGGTGGCAACTTTTCTTCGTGAAAAGTGATCTTGTGGCTTTCCAGCACTTGCCCTACCATGTTGGCCATTTCTCCGCTAGTGATGTTGTTGGGTACATAAGCTTCGTTCAACACTTTCATCAATGCGTTTCTATGCGTCTCAAAATTCTGTAGCAGTGATAGAATGGATATCTGAGTAGAGGTTTTGTTCAGATGGTCAACCACAGAATATTCCCTTGCTTGTACCTTTCTCCAAAGATCATCCGGACCTGTTTCAATGGTAGGCTTCTTGGGAACGACTTCTTTGCTTGTTCCTCCCAAATGCTCAGGTGTGTAAACCCTACCGGTCCTGGTCATGCCTTGTGCGGCACCTTTTTCTTCCATTTTCCTTTTCCTTTTCTTCTTGCGTCTGCCGCATAGTCCCATGGTATGGCATTGGAATTAAAGGACGGTGTGGGTGCTACTGTCACAGTGAAGGGTGTGGTTACTTCCACCTTAAATGGAGCTGTTGTGGCTGAGGGCGTTGTCTCTTTAACCTCAAACAGAGTTGGCGCGGCCATTTCAACCTTAATTGGCGATTGAATCTGCACTATAATAGGTATGAGAGTGAATGGTGGTATTTTGGGTTCATCCCTTGACGAATGAGTCCAATAGATCCTTTTGGATCCCATTCTTCATCAGTTTTGATCACATTTACCCATTCGCTTATGTGGTCCGGGAGAGGGTTGTTGCGGATATTTGGTTCAGCCTATTTTGCTTGTATAACCTTGGTTTCAATCAACATCTGGATCTTATCCTTTAAAGTGCGACATTCATCAATAGTATGTCCCTTCATGCCCGAGTGATAGGCACATGTCTTGTTCAGATTAACCGACTGGGAAGAGTTTTCCATAGTAATAGCGGGAATGGGGGTGACATAACTGGCAGCCTTCAGTCTTTCATACAACTGATCGATGGGTTCAGCAATAGGAGTGTATTATCTGGGTGGTCTCCGGTCGAAATTTGGTCTGGGTTTCTGGTAATTTTGGCGGGCTGGTGGTGGTGAGTGCTAATATGTAGGTTATGTGTTATAAGTATGGCAGGTGGTGGCGGGTTGTTGGTATTTGGGAGGTGAAGGCTGATATGCGGGTGGTGGGGTTTGGTATGTAAGAGGAGATTTTGGACCTTGAGCTACCATTACTCCACCAACTTCTTTCTTTTTAGATATACCTCCTGACTGCAAGGCCTTGTTTGTAGCTTGGAGTGCCTCAAAGTTTGTCACCATTCCGCTTTTAATTCCCTTTTCTATTCTTTCTCCCAACTTGATGATGTCGAAAAATTTATTATTTTCAATAACCATTAACCTCTCGTAGTATTGCGGATCCTGGGCCCGGACAAAGAATTTGTTCAATTGCTCTTCTTCCAATGCCGGCCTTACTTTTGCAGCTTTCGATCTCCTTCGAGTAGCATACTCGCGGAAAGTCTCTGTCAACTTCTTCTTAAGATTCTGGATATAGAAGACATCAGGAGCATTCTCCATATTAAATAGATCATGAAATCTGACGCCATGCTTACCCAGTTAACCCACTTCTTTGGATTTTGACTGATATACCAAGATAAGGCGTCCCCAGTAAGGCTCCTCATAAATAGCCTCATGCGAATTCTTTCATCTTTACCCACTCTTACGAGCTTGTGGCAGTATATCCTTGGATGCACCTTTGGGTCACCTGTTCCGTCAAATATTTCACAGTTGGGAGGTTTGTAACCCTCCGTCGGTTCTACGTCCGGCTGAATACACAAATCTTTATAGTTCAAACCTTCAATGCCTTTACCCCCTTCAACGCCTTGGACTCGACTTGTAAGCCTCTTAATTTCCTCCGCCATATTCTTGATGAGCAAGTCCTTCTCGGTGGATTCTTGTATGTATAAGGTTTGTTGTGGAGTATGGAGTAAGGTTTCCACATATATGGGGTTGCTTTGATGGACTCCAGGGATTTGGGTGTAGTGGTGGTCGTTAGTTGAGTTTTAAGGATCGGGGGTAGGTTGTGGTGCGTTCTGAGGGGTATGGTAGGTAGTGGTTTGTGGGTATTGGATTGGATGATGTTGGTGTTGAGGAGGAGTTGGCATCGGTGGAGGATTAAGATTTTGGGGAGGCGTGGCATATTGATGGGGTGCGGGAGGATTTTGTGGATGCTGGTTTGGTGTGTCTAGGGGAGGTGCTGGGTTTTTAGTGTTTTGTTGGTTGACGTCGGGGACGTTCAAGGTGAGGGAGAAGTTTGCCAATTTACGGACCTGCTCGAGTTCCCCCTCGTAACTCCAATATATTCTGTTCCAACCGTAAAACCAAGTCATTTTGTGCTGGAGTGCTTCGTCCATCTAAAGTTTTGACATTTTTTTCATGCGTAGCATTGTCTTTCCTGATATTGCTTGTATCATCCATTTTGGATTTTCCTTTGCTTTTAGGATCGTTCAGAGGAGGAGGAGGTGGAGACCTCTAGATCTAGTATGATATGCTGATGATGCCAATATGCACGAACCAACCTTAGGGGATGGGAATAAACAAATAAAGAAAAGAAGAAAACAAAATATAAACAAGTTAGTGAGGAGTATTGAAAGGACATTTATGTATTGCGGAATTATAAATTCGCGTCCTAGTTTAGGGACCTCATGGTGCCCGAGGTAGGCCTAAGCGACATATAGATTTGGAGAAATTCAATGCCGATAATTGCGTCATTTCATTAATATAATAAATATACCAAATCTCTATTAAAACGACGATAATTATAAAGAGTTACTAGTGGCATTTGCCTTATTACAATCGAATATTAAAACGACTCTAGAAAACAAGTAAATATCAATTCTAATCTACTTGGTCCCAAAGGGACCTTCTCCAAGCTTGGCCTTCTTAGTTCCATCGATCAAATTCCCCAGGTCGGGCATGTCCAGCAGCAGATACGCCCTTGCTAGATGTCCTCCTTCATTACCCTCTGCATGCTGACAATCCACGATCATTTTCCTCAACTTCACCTCAAGCTCTATTAGACCCTACTCTAAGTACTCCAACCTCTTTGTTGATTTGGTAGTGATTCCTCTCCATTCATTGATTGTTTCCATGTCTACTTTGTGTTGTTCCAAATATTTGGCCTCAGATTCAAAAATCTTTTTGCGTAACCTCCTATATTTGACTTGTGCCTCGGCAGCGTTGTCTATGACCCTATTTCCCAAATCAACCCCCGGCTTAACTTCTCCTGCTATGTCATCGACCAACCATGATAGGTAGAAACACACATGGTCCGAGTGGTACCGATCTGGCTCGATGTTATCCTTTTCCACAATGATATCAGATGCCACATGTGTTGTGCCTCGTACTTGAATCGAATAGCATCACCTTGGAAATCTGCTTTGTAGTGAACCATCTTGGAAACTCGGGGTATGACTTGTTTCCTCCCAGCTTGCCTCATGACTCTGATAGGAGCATAAGGATAGATACCCCTTAATCTGATTATGAGGAACATCTCTTGAAGTGATGATGAATTCGCTAGTAGGGAACCATTCAAACATCCAATGAACCTTGTCGTCAGTTATACTGCAAAAGAAGTGTACCCAGCCCACAGCGTTTCCTGGCTGTGCAAACTTATCAGGGATAAAAGTCATTATTTTCGGGTGGTAAAAAGCTATGTGGTCATTCCATGGTCGCAGCGGAAATTCTTTCCGGTATTGTCCCCTTTGAAGATGTTCCAACAGCCATATTTGTAGTAGCAAATTACAACCCTCAAAATGCCTATATGCTTTCTTGCATCAGTCCAAAGCTCGGTATATCTCTGCTACGATCATTGGGACAATAGTGTAGGTCTATCCCTCAATTCCTTCCATTAGGGTCTTGGTAATCATAGCTAAGCGAGTGTGAATCCTTTCTCCTTGCATTGGGAATACCAGCATCCCCAGAAAACAGAAAATGAACACAAAAACCCGGCGGTGGGTCCAACCCAAAGAAGTATGGCAAACTCGTCATGGTAAAGGCTGTAGGATTTGTTGTGCCCATAACTTTCGTAAAGGAAGTCGAAGGGTATATAAGACTTCTTCAAGCAGACTAACTCATCATTCCTTCTAAAACCCATCATTTTTATAAACCCTCGAGAAGTGTGGTTTTCCGGTACCAATAGATCGGGGCTATCCCAGGGAAGTCCAGCAAAGCCCCCTATTTCCTCTAGAAGGGGAGTCATTTCTATATCACTGAAACGGGAAACAGCCCTCTTTTCATCCCAGAACATAGTAACAACCTCGATCACTACATTTTTGGTTGGATGTCTAGCAAAGAAGGTAAATTCCCAAGAACTCTTTTCACATGGTTTTTGTCGCTTGGCGAGATATTTTCCCACCAATCCAGCAACAAAGGTGGGATACTTCGAACCATGCCGAACATGGGGACTTCATGCCTCATTTCTGTAAAACAGATAAAGTTAGCCCTTTCCCCCTCCAGATTCGACTATTTACACATTAATGATTATCATATCGGCATGTTTTCTCCAAATAATTCACATAACATGATTGTGCCCATTGGGATTATGGAATCCTGGCGGACTTTGGACAAAGCTTGTCTTAGCGAGTTGTTACGCGGATAGCATTTTGATCCATACTAGGCTTAGACATGATGCATGCACAGTTAACATCAGAGTGGGGTTTCTATAAGAGTCTAGACTGGTACCCTCAAGAGGACAACTTGAGAGGGAAAGGCACAGAACCTCAAATACCCCGTTGATCGACTAGTTTTACTGCAAATAAGCCTTTCCAAATTTAAAGGGTGATTTAGAAGAGCGCGGACACTCATCAAGTGCTGCTATGGTATTAATACGCACGAGTGGAATATGATGTGGAGCATGCTTTATGCAAAGATAAAATAACACATTGTCAAGTATTTTTGCATGTTGAAGCAGTAAATGCAATATTGAATGAAACGTAAAGACATAAAAAGAAAGGAAAACAAGGAAGAAGTTAGTTCGCGTAATGAAAGAATTGTAATAAAATAAATAAAGGGGTAAGGATTGGGGAGAGACATGGTATAGCAAAATTAAAAAGTTTGGAGCAAGTGAACAAGATTAGGGAATAAGGGGAAACACACGATGTAATCAAATTAAGCAAAGAGTTGCATATGAGTTCATATAAAAGGGAAATAGGGAAGAGGATGTGCATGTAGCAATAAAAGGGGAAAATGGGAGCGCGATATTCAAGTAACAGCAAAATAACAAAGGCACGCTTATCGGGAGAGACTAATTCATGTAGGACCAAGTTCGCAATAGTAAGAGCCTAAAAATATCTCCAGCAGAGTCGCCATGTTGTTGCGCCCCTTTTTCTCGCGAAATCAGATTTCGACATGTAATAACTCTTTTAAGGAATGGTGTAAAAGAGAAGAGTCGCCACCTAACGATTTTTAAGGTGCGTTAGGGCACCTATTTGTAAATAACTCTGTTTCACTAGTTGCGTCAACAAAGATCGGGTAAGTGCTCAAATTACCTTGAGGAGAAGGTGTTAGGCACTCCTCGAGGTCAACAACGGTGGGTCCCGCCGAACTTGAATTATATGAATTAGTCTAAGAGAAAGGACAAATAAATAAAATGATTGATATTAAAACAAAGATGGGGGGGGGGGGGTTCCTAAGTTTTTTAGCCTAAAGAATTAACCCGTGCAACATAAATAATACCTCGTAACTCCCTCAAGGTGGAATGTTACTCATATTATTCAGGGCGCACTGTTGATACCCAATTTTTCCCTATATATTTTAAATATGCCTAACTACCTTCAAAATAGCATATATATGCACATATAAGCATGCCCAAGGTTTTTATTATTTTTCCCATAATTAAAAGGGATTAAATTGACTTATTTTCTCCCTTTTTTATCCATAAAATCCCCAATAATTGTTTCCAAAATTATTGTTTTGATAATTCATCTATTGGGTTTCTATATTTATGCCAAAATATGGCTAAGGTAATTTTTATATATTTTTGCAATTACATTTAGTATTTTAAAGCTAAATTGCACATAATTGCAATATTAGCCCTTTTAAGATTTAATTATGTTTTATATGCATAAAATTGGATCTCGTATTTTTAAATTGTTAATTATGTATTTCAAATTATTTTGGCACCTTAAATTTATTTTCCAGAAATTGCCTGTTATTTTTTATAAATTAAATAGGTGAAATTGGCCATTTAAATAACAGCCAAATTTGGCTTTCAATTATAGCCAAAACTGGACCCCTTTCCAACCCAATTTCACACCCAAACCACCTGACCCAGATCCTATACATGTCTACCCGACCCAAGCCATCCTAAATCCTGGCCGTTGATCTCTTAGATCAACGGCCGTCGTTCAACCTTTCCTTTTTAATTCTGAGAGACCCCCTAACCCTAATCACTTTTCTAAGGGCGCCGCCCTCAGATGCTCTCGTCTTTCTTCTCTCTCGACCTAACCCTAATCACTTTTCACCGCCTCCTTCTCCGGTCATCTCCGGCGATCACCCTTTCAAACCCAAGCCTCCAATGGGTCTCTCATCACCCTAATCATCATCTCTAAGGCCCTCAAGGGTCCTAGGCCATGTCGATTTGGACCTAGGGTTTCTGTTCCTATTACGTATGGGTCTCCGGTGTGATTTTGGGCAAAATCACACCTTATTTGTCACGATCGGTGAAGTTTCAACAGGTTCCTTTAATTTTTTACTTGGTTTTCTTTTTGAAACCCTAACTCTCTTCTGAATCTCTCAGATCTATGTTATTTATTATGCTTTAAGCCTATCTCCTTCTGTGACTTGCTTATTCTCGAGCTCTCTTCTGAAAGATCTTCTACTTTAAACCATTTCTACTCCCTTTCAGAAACTAGGGTTTTCGGAGTTCTTTCTATACCTATTTCAACCGATTTCTTCATGATTAAACCTTTTTCTTTGATTATCTTGACCGATTCTAAGTTCTTACTGCTTTTTAACTCAACTCTGTTAAAAAGCCCTAATTTCTTAAAGATTTTCTTCACTTGTTACTGTGAGTCTTAAAGATTTTCTTTACTTGTTTCTTTGTGTTGGCCTGATCTTCTTTACCTGTTTCTGTGTGTTAGATTGGTTTTCTTCACTCTGGTTTTGTGTGTTAGCCATGACTACTTGACTTTGTTAAGTTTCTATTGGTTACCATGCTTCGAATGGGTTTTTCCACCGAGTCCTTAGCCTACTCGTGTCACTTCTGATGATTGTGTCCATCTGGCTGACCTTGCATGTCTGCTACACCTGTTCATTCTTCTCTATTTATATGTTGAAGTACAGAATCATGACTCCCGCCTTATTGATCCTGATTTCCTTAATTTATGGTTCGGTTGCAAGATTTTCTTATAAAATCCTAACATTTTACTCGGATGTTTAAGTTGATTGATTCCATTTCCTTATTTGCTGTGGTGCTTCATTCTTGCTGAATCCTTTCCTTAATTAGTGTATTCTGTACTTGGACTCAATCATATGCTCTATACTTTTACTACCCCTTATATGGTAAAAATCAGTCTTTCTTAACTGATTTTCTTTCCTTGATTATCCCTGTTGGTATCCATTTAAGTTGTAATTCCTTGATTCAAGGGGAGTACTTGTATTAATTGGATTCTAATTGTGATTACTTCCATAATTTTGCTAAACCTTTACTTGTTACCTTATTTTCTACGTATTTTAAAATACCCTAAGTCTTTTATTAACAAGACACGAGAATTGGCTTTCAAAAACCCCTCTCTTACTTAAAAAACTCAGTGTTATTCTACTACTATTAGCCGGCTGCAAGCCAAGGCTAATCATCTGTAAACCTTGGTTCTTTCATTTTTCTTACCTCTATCTTCACCGGTATGTCCTAGTTTAATTTAAAGTCTCAACAACAACATGTTTCTATTCCTGCTTCAGTTTCCTTTATTTCTGGCCTGCTTTTACTTGTGGTTTTGTTGTGAAGTCTGTATCTACGCATGCTGATATGCTTCCCCTCCCTTTAAATTCATATATTCCCTTTGTGTGATTCAAGCATGCCTGGACAATTGTATTTTTTTACCTACTGTGCACCTACCACTTTGTGAATCCCAAATCCCCTATCCCTCATCTATGTGTTCATGACTGGGTTGTGATTATGCCAGTGTCCAACTATCTCAGAGCATGTCCATACCAGTCCTAATACTCCTGCTGGGGTCAGGTGTCTGCAGTCAATGTATATGCATCCCCAAACCCCCTTAACCCCATTTGTGATTACTGAATTCATTCACTTACTGTGTGTGGTCTTACCCTGAAGTGTTTGAACTCTGTTTTACTAATCCAACTTCTTTCAACCATCTCTATTACTAATTGCTTTCAAAATGGACCTTTCAGTCCAGTTTTTTAACAAACTTCTTTCAAACATGTGTCCTGCACTTTCACTCTACTCCTAGTTTATAAGTTCTGCCCCTTTTGTGTGAGCCTTGCCTGGGGACCCTTGAGCTCCCTCTGAACTTGGACATACAAAAGCTGGCCTTTCCACACTGCACTTACTCTATCTTGGCAATGAAATCTGGGTGGGAGCACTGCTCGGGATCCCTTGAGGTCCTTAGGGAACTCTAACACACCCAGATATGAGAAAGGCTATGAAACAATCTTGGCATTTGAGGTGTTGGAGTTAGATTTATTACATAACTCAGAGAGGAAATCCTAATCAGGTGCTGAAAATCTGGGCCTGTTTTCAGGCTCTCTATAGTGTAACTTTTCATTTTTCTTTTCTACTTATGTAATTCATTTCAGCATTGGTCTCTAACATCTGTTGTAAACAGTATTGGGGCTGGCTAGTGAAAAGGGGTGGTAGTTACATAGTGCTATCAACGATCAATGGGTAGAAACCACGTCTAGGTTCACATTTCCTATATGTGCATTAGAATCCATGTGTAAGATCAACCTATTCAAAGCATGTCATGCATTAGATACCATGTTCTTAGGTTTACTGTTCCAGCATCTCATTTGGCATCACTTTACCACTTAGAAATCCTGCTTTAGGCTAAATAACAGCATCAACATAAAACTGTAGCTCTTTCACGTCTTGAAGTCATGCTGTAATTCTTTGGGCATTTAGAAATCATGCTTTAGGAGTTCTGCAATCATTCTGCCTTTTCATATGTGCACGTTAGATCCCTGTTTTAGGATCTTGTTCACTCTCGCTCAGTAACACCTTGTTAAACTACTGATGCATGAAAAGGACATAAAACAGTCTCATGTTTGATTAACCTGTTTAAGTGAAACCGGTCACAATCCCTGCATGTCTTTGCAACATTTAGAACAGTATGCTTTAGGTAAAATAACTTCCAAACCGTTTTTAATAATTCTGGTAACTGCTGCATGTTATTTTACGCTTAGGCAAGTCTTAGGTAATCAACTTTAAAACAAAACCAGAACCGTCTTTGTGATTAATGTTTAACTATCAGCATGTTAAAAGTAGTAGGCAAGCTTGATTAGGACTTCTTCTATGAGTCATGTAATAATTCTGACCCTGCTGTTATCACTTAGATACCATGCTTAGGATCTGAATTTAGACCTTAATTGTGTATGAGTCATGTTGTTTATGTGTATTGTGTGTGGAGGTATATCTGATTCATTCAGTTGTCTTCCATTCTCCCCTTAATTGAAGTCCTACTTGTTTATTATATGTCCCATTAGTATTTTACCTTTAAACTTGAGGGTCTACCTAGAACCCCCTTCTTATAGGATAGGAGTCCTAAATTCCTCCAGGACTGATAGGAATGGACGGGTAACAGCATGCAATAGGGGTCGAGACCAACTCTCGCTTTAATTACCTTCATGGGGCGGGAAAGGGTAGATATGGATGTGATGACCGGTGCATTAATACCACGTGTAGCCCCTCTTTGAGGAGTGTCATACCGGATATTGCATTGATGTTATCCATATTATCAACAAACCTAGGATACCCCCTTACATTCCCAAATGTGCTTAGATTATAATTCTTTTCAAAATCTTGCTTTGTCATTAATTGCTTTTCAAACACGTGTGTATTTAAACTCAAATCCCTTACTATTTGAGCCATACTTGTTTATTTGCTAATTGCACAAATTCACAAATATTGTTTGGCCGGAACCAGACTAGTGGATCCTGAGGGGTGCCTAACACCTTCCCCTTAGGATAATTTCAAGCCCTTACCCTGTCTCTGCTTACCAAATGTAACTATAAATGAAACCCTATAGGTGCGCTAACGCACCTTAAATCGTTAGGTGGCGACTCTTCAAAAATGCAAACCCCCTTTCCAAAAGGAAAGAGTTGTCCCAACCAAAATGTCATGAACCCGATTTCGCGAGAAAAAAAGGGCGCGACAGCCTGGCAACTCTGCTGGGGATTTTTAGGCTTTTACCATTTCAGACCATTTTTTGTGAATTTGTGCAATTATTTGTTTAATTCCTTTAAGCGTTTAATTTCTTCTTCAAGAGAAACTGACATATCTTTCTTGTTTCCTTCCTTTACTGCTGCTTTAAATTATAAAACTGCTGTATTTACCGCTTTCTTAACGTGCAAATACATGACAACATGCTTTTAATTATTGCATAATCATGCTCAACATCATACTCCACTCATGCCAAACAAAATACTATATCAACGGTTGATGAGTGGTTGCGCCCTTCCTATATCATTACCCCCTAAATTCGAAAAGGCTTATTTGCGGTAAAACTAGTCGATCAGCGGTGCAGTCAACGGTTCCGTGCCTTACCCCTTGAGTTGTCCGCTCAAGGGTACCAGTCTAAAACCCCATGAAACCTTACTCTGTTTAAATTATGCATGCATCATGGTCAAACCTAGCCAGGTCAGTTATGTTGTCCACATAATGATCCTTTAAGATAGCCTTGCCCAAAAGTCCACTGGGTTTCCCTAAACCCAAACAGACATCATCACGTTCTGTGCATTTATTTGGAGAACTAAATGCCGATATGCTGATCATAAATGTATAAATAGTCGAGTCTGGTGGAGGGTGAGGTCTAACCCTTTTGTCTTGCAGAAAATGAGGCACGAGGTCTCCAGCTTCGGAATGGTTAACATACCCCCACTCTTGCTAGACTGGTGGAAGAATCTTCCATCGGATGATCAGATCAATGAATGGAAAGAAAGGGTCTTCAAGGCTAGCGAAAAGCTAGATTATCTGGAATACAGCCTGTTAGAATTGGAAGGAAAAGTGAGGAAAAGAGTCAACGACTGCCAGAGCACTAAAAGAAACGAAGGAGGACATCTGGCGAAGGCGTTCTTACTAATGAGCCCATGCGAGCTGGAGGATTTGATCAACGAGAACATTCAACCTGAGGAAGGTCCTTCTGGGACCAAATAGGCTAGATTTATTCTTGCTTTTTCTTAAAATGTAATAATGCCAAGTGCCAATAGTAACTCTTTTTTTATTTCAGTATCGTTCTGGGTTTCGTCTGTTCTTACATTATGAAATGAGGAATTTATTGGCATTAAAAGTTCTCCAAATCAATTTTTCGCTAGGCCTACCTCGGGCACAGAGAGGTTCCCAAGTTAGGACACGCTTTACATTCCCGCACTATGTGTTTAAATATTGCAATACTTTTTATCATCCTCACTGACTTGATTACCTTTTGTTTTTATTTTTTTGTTTTCTTTCTTTTATTCCCCTCCCCAAAGGTTAGTCGTGCACTCCGGCATCATCATCCTATTTCACAAGATCCAGGGGCCCTCTACCCACTCCTCCTCCTAGTCCCTTTAAAGGCAAAGGCAAAAATAAATGGGAGATTTAAACAACATCAGGAAGGAGAACACAGCTGAACGAGTAGAGGCCACTGATGGCCAGGGTATTCGGGTTCCTAATGAGAATGTGTCACAACTTGAACAGAAACTGTTGAAATCCCAGAAAGAGCTCGATCAGGTTCGAAATCTGGCAAACCTGTCATTTTCCCTCAACACCCCAGACATCAACTTCCCCAACGCTCAAAACCCTACGCCTCCCCAAAATATCCCAAAACAGCATAATCATCCCGCACCTCACCATCACGCTGCTCCACCAAAAAACCACTGTGACACCTGTCATACCCTAAACAACACTCCACTACTCATCTAGAACCTCAGAACTCCACAAACGACCATTTTCACACCCATACACCAGGCCACCATAACACTCCTATCTACGTGGAGACCATGCCACACTCCACCCAACCTACATCATGCACACCTAAGTCTGATGAAAAGGATCTGCTTATCAGGAACTTGGCCGAGGAACTTAAGAAACTAACCAGCCGGATTCAGGGCATTGAGGAAAGCAAAGGAATCGAGGGGCTGAACTATGAGGACCTTTGCATACAGCCTGATGTCGAACTGCCTGAGGGGTACAAACCTCCTAAGTTCGAAATGTTTGATGGTACGGGTGACCCAAGGGTCCATCTGAGGACATATTGCGACAAGCTAGTTGGAGTAGGGAAGGATGAAAGGATCCGCATGAAGCTGTTCATGAGGAGTTTGAAAGGAGATGCACTATCTTGGTACATCAGCCAAGATCCCAAGAAGTGGTCAAGCTAGGTAGGCATGGAATCTGACTTTATGGACAGATTCAGGTTTAATACAGAGAACCCACCAGATGTGTTCTATATCCAGAATTTGAAGAAGAAGCCCACAGAGACATTTCGCGAGTATGCTACTCTCTGAAGGTCCGAAGCTGCAAAGGTCAGACCCGCCTTAGAAGAGGAGCAAATGAACAAGTTCTTTGTCCGGGCTCAGGACCCGCAGTACTATGAACGACTGATGATGATTGAGAACCACAAGTTCTCCGACATTATCAAATTAGGTGAAAGAATTGAAGAGGGTATTAAAAGTGGTATGGTTACAAATTTTGAAGCCTTGCAAGCTATAAATAAGGCTTTACAGTCCGGTGGTGTGTCCAAGAAAAGGGACGTGGGGGCCGTGATGGTTTCACAAAGGACCAAGTCTCCCCTCAAATACCAAACTTACCCAACACCTCCACTTACATACCAGCCAACCCCGAATTACCAAGCACTCTCACCCTCGTACCAAGCTCCACCACCAACTTATCAATCATCTCCACCTCCTACATATCAACCTACTTCACCCAAATACTCCCAACCCGCTCATGTCTACCACACTTATAATTCTCAACCATCCCATTATCAATCACCCCCTGCACACCAAAACTTCCCTAGACCTCGACC
This sequence comes from Nicotiana attenuata, assembly GCF_001879085.1. Lineage (NCBI taxonomy): Eukaryota > Viridiplantae > Streptophyta > Magnoliopsida > Solanales > Solanaceae > Nicotiana > Nicotiana attenuata. The sequence goes on from NW_017671011.1 coordinate 187,580, forward strand.
TAACTTTGATCGCAAACCTCCAAAACAATATACCGCCATCACTGAACCCATCGACCAGCTATATGAGAAGCTCAAAGCTACTGGTTATGTCACCCCCATCCCTGCTGCAACCCCTGAGAATCCTTCTCAGTGGGTTAAACCAAACAAGTCCTGTGCATACCACTCCGGCACGAAAGGGCACACCATCGATGAATGCCGCTCTTTGAAAGACAAGATACAGTCTCTGATTGATAACAAGATCATTGTGGCAAAGGAACCCGCTCCAAACGTCCACAACAATCCTCTACCAGACCATAAAGGTGGAGGTATCCACATGATTGAAGTAGAAGATAACTGGGATCCCGAGGGATCAATCGGGTGGATCGCAAAAGGTGATGACCCAAAGAAACCGACAATTACTCTCAATCCAATCATAGTCCAGATCTAACCGTCTGAGGATGCTGAGGTGAATATGTCTATACCTCTTGAGTTTGAAGCAGCGCCACCCACAAAGACACCGACACCAATTGAGGTTGAATTAGTGTCCCCGGCAAATGCACCCGCACCATTTGAGGTTGCAGTCTTGCCACCCAAGGCACATGTTCCATTCGAAGTGAGGATAGCCGCGCCGATCCCAGTGGCGATGTCAACCACGCCACCCTTCTATACAAATGCTATACCCTGGGACTACACAGTTGAGGCGAGAAGGAAGGGCAAGGTCAGGACTGAAGAAACTGTCGCAGCACAGGGTATGACAAGAACTGGTAGAGTCTATACCCTTGAACATCTAGCTGAATCAAGCAAGCAGGCCTCCAATCGGCCACCCCTCCAATAACATCACTAGCGGGGAAATAGCTAATATGGTAGGGCAAGTGTTGGAAAGCCATAAGATCGCCTTTCATGAGGACGAGCTGCCACCTAAAGGGCTGGGGCACAACAAAGCATTGCACATCACCGTGCAATGCGAAGATTATTTCATCACTAGAATCCTGATCGATGGAGGGTCCAGTCTTAACATTTGTCCGTTGGTAACACTCAAGAAGTTGGGCAAAGGGCTGCATAAGATAAAGGATGGAGCAATTAATGTGAAAGCCTTCGATGGTTCTCAGAGGTCCACCATTGGTGAGATTAGTCTATGCCTGCAGATGGGACCAACCTGGTTCGAGGCCGATTTCCAGGTAATAGATGTACCAGCGTCTTACAACTTGCTACTGGGACAGCCATGGATTCATGCTGCTGGGGCCATAGCATCAATGATGCATCAGGCAGTAAAGTTCGATTGGAATCACCAGGAAGTGATCATTCACAGCGGCGGTAGCAACCCTATATACAGTCGCCAGACCATTCCAGCGATCGAGGGAAGAAGGAAGCTGTGTGGAGAAACTTACTACCACATTGAGCGGGTCAATGCTATCGACAAAGACAAATGGTAGTATAGCAAAATTGAGAGTATATTGAGTTTGAGTGGGTACGAACCTGGCAAAGGACTCGGCAAGAACCTCCAAGGAATCTCTAAACCCATAAAACTCAAGAAACATGGCACTACCTTCGGTTTGGGATATGAATACACCTGGGAAGAGTTCAATAGCTGGTCGCCACCATGGTCCTTACTACCCACTAGAGCAGCCAATACCGCATCTGGAGCAGACCTTCCAACGGGCCGACATTATTTATGGGTCAGATGAACAAGAAGCACTTGCAGCAGTGAAGAACTTGTTTCTAGGGGACAGTGATATGGACTGTTGAGTTATTCTCGAGGAGGAGGGGGAGGAAGGCCCTTCCATACAGGCTGTGCGCAGAGGGGCACATCTCAAGAATTGGACCATCAAGACAACCAAAGCCTAACGAGCCTCGGGTTAGCAAGGCTAAAACAAGCGTTATTTACTGTTTTATTTACTAAATGATTTTCTTTTCGCATTTTTCAATTCCCGCAATAAGATCTTCGATGTTCAAAACAGTTATTCAATTTATCAAAAGCATTTTTGATTTTTCTTATGAATTAATATTTATTGCTATCGTTTTCTCTCCTTGCTTTACCAATACAGCATTACTATTACTTGTCTTGATGAACCAATGATTGTGACATGCAATGAGACAACGCAACAAACGGACATGGATTTAGAAGAAGATGACATACCTGACGAGTGACCTAAGTCCAACCTGGACGAGATCGAAATTGTCAACCTGGGAGATGCAAAAAACGTCAAGGAAAGGCGAATCAGCATTCACCTGTTGCCATCAGAAAAGAAAGAATACACAAAATTTCTAAAGGAATATGAGGACATATTCGCCTGGTCGTATGATGACATGACTGGTCTGAGTACGTCTATTATGGCGCACAAACTACCAACCAATCCAATGTGTCCGCCGATAAAGCAAAAGTTCAGAAAGTTCAAGCCTGATATGAGCTTGAAAATCAAGGAAGAAGTCACCAAGAAGATCAAAGCCAAGGTTCTTAGGGTGGTTGAGTACCCAACATGGTTAGCTAATATTGTGCCAGTGCCAAATAAGGATGGGAAAGTCAGAGTCTGTGTCGACTACCGGGATCTCAATCGGGCCAGTCCGAAAGACGACTTCCCTTTGCCAAATATACACATCCTGATTGACAATTGCGCCAAGAATGAGCTACAGTCATTCGTAGATTGCTTCGCTGGTTATCATCAGATCTGGATGGATGAGGAAGATGCTGAGAAAACAACTTTCATTACACCGTGGGGAGTTTACTGTTACAAGATGATACCATTCGGCCTGAAGAATGCAGGGGCCACCTACATGAGGGCCATGACTACCATCTTCCATGATATGATACACAAGGAAATCGAGGTATATATGGATGATGTTATTATCAAGTCCAAGAAGACCACTGACCACATAGAAGATCCAAGGAAATTCTTCAATAGACTACGGAAATACAACCTGAAATTAAACCCCACAAAGTGTGCATTTGGGGTTCCTGCTGGGAAATTGCTTGGGTTTATTGTGAGCCGCCGAGGAATAGATCTGGATCCATCAAAAGTCAAAGCCATTCAAGAACTACCACCGCCAAGGAACAAGAAAGATGTGATGACTTTCTTGGGAAGGCTTAACTACATCAGCCGATTCATACCACAGTCTACAGTTATCTGTGAGCCGATCTTCAAGATGTTAAAGAAGGACGCCGCCACCAAATGGACCAATGACTGCCAAAAGGCCTTCGACAAAATCAAGGAGTACCTGTCAAGTGCCAACACCACCAGTCTTAGTCCCGCCAGAGCCAGGTAGACCTTGTTACTCTACCTTGCAGTGTTAGATGGAGCTTTCGGCTGCGTTCTGGGGCAGCACGATGAAACAGGAAGGAAGGAGCAAGCCATTTATTATCTCAGCAAGAAGTTCACCCTGTATGAGGCCCAGTATGCTCTATTGGAACACACCTGTTGTGCTTTGACTTGGGTAGATCAAAAGCTGAGACATTACTTCTGTGTCTATACTACATATCTCATATCAAGAGTGGATCCCTTGAAGTACATCTTTCAGAAGCCCATGCCCACTGGCAAGCTAGCCAAGTGGTAAATCCTGTTGAGTGAGTTCGACATTGTTTACGTAACTTAGAAAGTGATCAAGGGACAGGCACTAGCAGACCACCTTGCTGAAAATCCAATGGATGGAGAATACGAACCCCAGAAAACGTATTTTCCAGATGAAGAGGTATCATTCATAGGAGAAGACATTGCGGAATCCTATGACGGTTGGAGAATGTTCTCCGATGGAGCAGCAAACTTCAAAGAAGTTGGCATTGGAGCAGTCCTGATATCAAAAACCGGTCAGCATTACCCAGTGTCTGCCAAACTCAGGTTCCCCTATACTAACAATATGGCCGAGTATGAAGCCTGCACCTTAGGAATCAAAATGGCCATTGACATGAACGTTCAAGAGCTGATAGTAATTGGAGATTCAGACTTACTTATACATCAGGTACGAGGAGAATGGGCAACCAAGAATTCCAAGATACTCCCGTATCTGCACCACGTACAAGAATTGAGAAAGAGGTTCACGAAGACGGAATTCCAACATGTTCCCAGAGTCCAGAATGAGTTCGTTGATGCATTGGTTACCCTATCATCTATGATACAGCATCCAGACAAGAATTTCATTGATCCCATTCCGATGAAAATCCATAATCAGCTAGCTTACTGTGCCCATTTTGAAGAAGAAGCAGACGGAAAGCCTTGGTTTCATGATATCAAGGAATATTTGGCAAAAGGAGAGCACCCAGAGCTTGCAAATCCTACTCAAAAACGCACACTTCGGAGATTGTCCAACAACTTCTTTCACATCGGAGGAATCCTACATATGAGGACTCCCGATTTAGGATTATTAAGATGTGTCAGCGCGAAGAATGCATCCAAGATGCTAGAGGAAATTCATGCTGGGACCTGCGGTCCACATATGAACGGTTTTGTCTTAGCAAAGAAGATACCCCGGGCTGGTTACCTTTGGATGACTATGGAAACGGACTGCATCCAGTATGTCCGGAATTGCCACCGTTGTTAGATACATGCAGACATGATAAAGGCACCTCCAAACAAGCTTAATGCAACAAGCTCATCGTGGTCGTTCGCCGCCTAGGGAATGGACGTTATTGGACCAATCGAGCATACCGCTTCCAACGGACACAGGTTCATCCTAGTAGCCATCGACTATTTCATCAAATGGGTCGAAGCAGCATCTTACAAAGCAGTGACTAAGAAAGTCGTGGCAGACTTTGTCCGCGACTGCATTATTTGTCCATTCGGAATTCCAAAGTCAATCATTATTGATAATGGCTCCAACCTCAACAGCAACGTGATGAAAGCTATGTGCAAAACTTTCAAGATCAAACACAAAAATTCCACAGCCTACAGGCCTTAGAGGAATGGAGCTGTAGAAGCCGCCAACAAGAATATGAAGAAGATATTGAGGAAAATGATAAAGAATCACAGACAGTGGCATGAGAAGTTATCATTTGCTCTACTAGGGTATCGCACCACAGTCCACACATCAACCGGGGCAACCCCCTATATGCTGGTTTACGGTACAAAGGCTGTCATTCCCGCTGAGGTAGAAATTCCTTCCCTAAGGATCATACAAGAAGTTGAGCTCAACGATGCAGAGTGGGTAAAAAGTCGTTATGAGCAACTAGCCCTTATAGACGGAAAGAGAATGAATGCAGTTTGCCATGGTCAACTCTACCAGAACAGAGTGTCCAGAGCCTTCAACAAAAGAGTCAAGCCAAGACAGTTCACACCGGGGCAGCTGGTGTTGAAGAAAATTTTTCCGCATCAAGATGAAGCCAAAGGAAGTTCTCTTCCAACTGGCAGGGTCTGTACATGGTTCACCGGGTTTTGACAGGAGGAGCCCTCATACTTGCAGAAATGGACGGAGAAATTTGTCCTAAGCCGATCAATTTAGATGCAGTCAAGCGTTACTATGTGTAATATTTATGCTTTCCTTATATGATGTAAATTGAACTACGCCTGACCTGATTCCCGTTTAAGATGGGATACGTAGGCACCCCTATGGGTTCGGTCACAATTCAATAAAAATTTCATTTCCCCCCGCAATCAGAAACTGGGGCAGAATTTTGATGAGGGCCCTCAAAATTCTGAAGTAATTTCAGCCGATCGCCGCACGAGCAACAGTTAGAAACGTCAACCCATCAAACTGGGGCAGAATTTTGAGGACCCTCAAAATTCCGTAGCAGGAGAGGTTGCAATGTCCTGAACTACGTCACAGTCGTCGGTTCATCTAAAAGCTATTTTTTTATGTCATACTTTTACAAAATCATGCATGTTTATTATTGAAACCGCTTTGTTTAGCAACGCTACCCCAATGATACAGACGGTATCACGAGATCAAAGCTAAACGAGTCAAGCAAAGCCATCGGGGATACGAACTAACCTCCATATTACAAAACTCATGATTTTTCTTTGAATGCAAGCACTGGGATTGCGAAATCATTAAAAATACTGTACGCCCATGGGACAAACATTGTTCAAGAATACGATTCTCAAAACCGTTGCGCTTGCCAACATTTGCAATCAGCACACACCAGTAATGCTTCGTAGTCACAATGCTCCCAGTAATCACAATGCCGCAATCTGCTATCAGCTAAGAAAGCTCTACTGTCATTTGTTATTTTATTTCTTGCATAAGGCTACCGTTCTGCCTTCCGAGACTAAACGCTGTCTCCATCTGCATCTGCATTGCATAAGGCTACTATTCTGCCTTCCAATTTGCATAAGACTACCATTCTGCCTTCCGAGACCAAACATTGTCTCCATCTGCATCTGCATTGCATAAGGCTACTATTCTGCCTTCCAATTTGCATAAGGCTACCATTCTGCCTTTCGAGGTTAAGCTCTACCTCCATCTGCATCTGCATTGCATAAGGCTGCTATTATGCCTTCCAATCTGCATAAGGCTACCATTCTGCCTTCTGAGGTTAAGCTCTACCTCCATCTGCATCTGCATTGTATAAGGCTACTATTGTGCCTTCCAATCTGCATAAGGCTACCATTCTGCCTTCCGAGGTTAAGCTCTACCTCCACTTGCATTCGCATCTTTGCATAAGGCTACTCTCTGGGCTTTCGAGGCTAGACTCTGCCTCCAATTTTCCTCGAAACTAAGCGCTATCTCAAGAACTATTTATCTCGCTTCTCTTACGGGCTAAGCTCTGCCCTTCAATTCGCAAGACTGAGCTCTATCTTGGCCGCATCATACTACTGCATCTTTCATGGGCTGAAATATCGCCAATTCATCCGAAGGCATCATCATTCGGAGGCACCATCTTCATAGCCCGAGAACACCATGTCATGGCCTGAGAATCTCTTTCAATCTTTTGCATATCATTATTCAAAGGCATAATGGTTCGGAGGCACCATCCTCATAGCCCGAGAACATCATTTCATCGCCTGCGAATCCTGCACCAAACAACCCATGCCCCAGGACATCATGGTCTGAGGACGCCATTCCTAACCGTCCAAAGACAACATTCATGGTCCAACGGGAATTTGCATCATGTTTAAATTTATGCACAGTATACGCTTGTATTGCTTCTATTTGCAGGTAAGTCGGCGACCAACGGCTATCCCAACAGGAGCGATCCCGCTCCAGTTCCCTCCAACTGTCCCGAGCCTTAAATGCTCACCGTTACCGCTTCCACATCTCGTGTCCGTTCTTACAAAATTTTATCGGCATACTCCGCAGGTGAATCCAGAACTACACATGGCCTGATTTCTATAAAACCAGGGATATGTAGGCAACTCGGAAACCGGAGCTCGGCCTCTGTCTTTCAAAACATCCCGTCCGGTCAAAATTGGCCATCATGTCTTTACCCGTAAACTCTTTCATCCTTCCCGGGTAAAGAGGGGCAGCTGTTGATACTCAATTTTTCCCTATATATTTTAAATATGCATAACTACCTTCAAAATAGCATATATATGCATATATAAGCATGCCCAAGGTTTTTATTATTTTTCCCATAGTTAAAAGGGGTTAAATTGACGTACTTTCTCTCGTTTTATACATAAAATCCCCAATAATTGTTTGCATAATTGTTGTTTAATTAATTCATCTATTTAATTTCTATATTTATTCCAAAATATGACTAAGGTAATTTTTATATATTTTTGCAATTACATTTAGTATGTTTAAAGCTAAATTGTACATAATTGCAATATTAGCCCTTGTAAGATTTAATTATGTTTTATATGCATAAAGTTGGATCTCGTATTTTTAAATTGTTAATTATTTATTTCAAATCATTTTGGCACCTTAAATTTATTTTCCAGAAATTGCCTGTTATTTTTTTATAAATTAAATAGGTGAAATTGGACATTTAAATAACAGCCAAATTTGGCTTTCAATTATAGCCAAAATTGGACCCTTTTCCAACCCAATTTCACACCCCAAACCACCCGACCCAGATCCTATACACGTCTACCTGACCCAAGCCATCCTAAATCCTGGTCGTTGATCTCTTAGATCAACGGCCCTCGTTCAACCTTTCTTTTTTAATTCTGAGAGACCCCCCTAACCCTAATCACTTAGGGTGAGTGGGGTTTCCCTACTTTTCCTTCTCCCACGCAAACGTAAGTACTCCTTCCTCTCTATTTTCTTGGGAAAGATATCATATATGGCGATGCGTAGTAATACCAAGTCAAGATCAAAAGGCTGGGCAAGTCTTCCAGATTTGGCACTTGATTTGATCTTTCAAAAGTCGTCTACTTCCCTCTCTGATTGCTTATGCTTTGGCGCTGTGTGCAAATCATGGTTTTCTTTCATGTCCAGGAACTATGACGCCCAACGAATATGCATGAATTCAAGTTCCTTTGAGGAACTTCCTTTGCTAATGATCTATCCAGGTGATCGAGACTGCGTTACCAACTTATATAGTGTGACCAAAGGTAAAATAATCTCTGACCTCAAACTACCTTATTACACTTGGAGATGTTGTGGTTCGTCTCATGGCTGGTTGGCTTTTCAAAATCCCTTAACCTTTTGCCTTTTCAATCCTTTCTCACGTGAGACAATTGATCTTCCTCATCTTGAATTTAATGTCCATAAACTTATTCTATCCAAGAATCCTTCAACGAGTTCATGTGATTTTGAGGTTATGGCTATGTCCAAGACTTGGGGCCAGAGTAAATTGGCTATTCTGAAACCTGGTAGTAAGACCTGGATTCCCACTCATCTTCCTGTTGTACGCTCTAGTTTCCATGATGTGATATACTACAACGAGAGATACTACGTTGTGACTTATGAAGGTAGGGTCTTATCTATCAACAATACTGCTTCGGAATATGAGCAGATTGCACCAGCTTCAATTAATGAAGCAATTACTGGTTTTAGAGAATTTTATCTTGTAAAGACCACAACTAACAAGCTGCTAAAGGTTCAAATAACTGGTCGATATGATAGGCAAGTGTTAATATTTCAAAGTTGGTTCCAAGTCCACCGACCAAAAAATCCATGTTTGCAAAATTGAATAACTTGGGAGATGAAGCCTTATTCTTGTGTCAGTATAGTTCTATTCGGTTTTGGCTTCCAAATTTTTGGAATGTAAATCAAATTCCATATATTATATGGATCTATACAATTCTTCTTCAAGATGTGTGGACATTATTCACCTTCAAGATGGCAGCTTTCACGCCCATTTTTGTTTCTAGGCGATTAGTGACATCAACATGCCACCTACTTTATGGATAATTCCTAGCCCAAATTTACTACTACATTTTAAGACATGTTTTGCATACACACATACACACACACACACATGTGTGTGTGTGTCTGCACGGTACCGTATTTAATATCCTTTTTTTTAGTTATCAGTATCAGTCTGTGATATGTATAAGTTTAAATAGTTAATAGTGTTCCATTGTTCTTTTGGTATTAATGTATAGTATTTTATATTTTCATACAGACTTCTTTATATTTAAAGATGCTTAATTTTATTGTATCTTTTTCGGTAACAAAAAAACCCTAATCACTTTTCTAAGGGCGCCGCCCTCAGATGCTCTCGTCTCTCTTCTCTCTCGGCCTAACCCTAATCACTCTTCACCGCCTCTTTCTCCGATCATCTCCGGCGACCACCCTTTCAAACCCAAGCCTCCAATGGGTCTCTCATCAACCTGCTCATCATCTCTAAGGCCCTCAAGGGTCCTAGGCCATGTCGATTTGGACCTAGGGTTTCTGTTCCTGTTACTTATGGGTCTCCGGTGTGATTTTGGGCAAAATCACACCTTATTTGTCACGATCGATGAAGTTTCAACAGGTTCCTTTAATTTTTTACTTGGTTTTCTTTTTGAAACCGTAACTCTCTTCTGAATCTCTCAGATCTATGTTATTTTTTATGTTTTAAGCCTATCTCCTTCTGTGACTTGCTTATTCTCGAGCTTTCTTCTGAATGATCTTCTACTTTAAACCATTTTTACTCCCTTTGAGAAACTAGGGTTTTCGGAGTTCTTTCTATACCTGTTTCGATTGATTTCTTCATGATTAAACCTTTTTCTTTGTTTATCTTGACTGATTTTAAGTTCTTACTGCTTTTTAACTCAACTCTATTAAAAAGCCCTAATTTCTTAAAGATTTTCTTCACTTGTTACTGTGAGTCTTAAAGATTTTCTTTACTTGTTTCTGTGTGTTGGCCTGATCTTCTTTACCTGTTTCTATGTGTTAGATTGGTTTTCTTCACTCTGGTTCTGTGTGTTAGCCATGACTACTTGACTTTGTTAAGTTTTTGTTGGTTACCATGCTTCGAATGGGTTTTTCTACTGAGTCCTTAGTCTACTCGTGTCACTTCTGTATGATTGTGTCCATCTGGCTGACTTTGCATGTCTACTACACCTGTTCATTCTTCTCTATTTATATGTTGATGTATAGAATCATGACTCCCGCTTGATTGATCCTGATTTCCTTAATTTATGGTTCGATTGCAAGATTTTCTTACAAAACCCTAAAATTTTACTCGGCTGTTTAAGTTGATTGATTCCATTTCCTTATTTGCTGTGGTGCTTCATTCTTGCTGAATCCTTTCCTTAATTCGTGTATTCTGTACTTAGACTCAATCATATGCTCTATAATTTTACTACCCCTTATATGGTAAAAATCAGTCTTTCTCAACTGATTTTCTTTGCTTGGTTATCATTGTTAGTATCCGTTTAAGCTGTAATTCCTTGATTAAAGGGGAGTACTTGTATTAGTTGGATTCTAATTGTGATTACTTCCATAATTGTGCTAAACCTTTACTTGTTACCTTATTTTCTACCTATTTTCAAAGCTATAAATACCCTAAATATTTTATTAACAAGACACGAGACTTGGCTTTCAAAAACCCCTCTCTTACTTAAAAAACTATGTGTTATTCTACTACTATTAGCCGGCTGCAAGTTAAGGCTAATCATCTGTAAACCTTGGTTCTTTCATTTTGCTTACCTCTATCTTCACTGGTATGTCCGAGTTTAATTTAAAGTCTCAACAACAACTTGTTTCTATTCTTGCTTCAGTTTCCTTTATTTTTGGCCTGCTTTTACTTGTGCTTTTGTTGTGAAGTCTGTATCTAAGCATGCTGATATGATTCCCTCCCTTTAAATTCATGTATTCCCTTTGTGTGATTCAAGCATGCCTGGACAATTGTATTCTTTTACCTACTGTGCACTTACCACTTTGTGAATCCCAAATCCCTATCCCTCCTCTATGTGTTCATGACTGGTTTGTGATTATGCCAGTGTCCAACTATCTCTGAGCATGTCCATATCAGTCCTAATACTCCTGCTGCGGTCAGGTGTCTGCAGTCAATGTATATGCATCCCCAAACCTTTTTAACCCCATGTGTGATTACTGAATTCATTCACTTACTGTGTGTGGTCTTACCCTGAAGTGTTTGAACTCTGTTTTACTAATCCAACTACTTTCAACCATCTCTTTTACTAATTGTTTTCAAAATGGACCTTTCAGTCCAGTTTTTTAACAAACTTCTTTCAAACATGTGTCCTGCACTTTCACTCTACTCCTAGTTAATAAGTTATGCCCCTTTTGTGTGAGCCTTGCCTGGGGACTCTTGAGCTCCCTATGAACTTGGACACACAAAAGCTGGCCTTTCCACACTGTACTTACTCTATCTTGGCTATGAAATCTGGGTGTGAGCACTGCCCGGGATCCCTTGAGGTCCTTAGGGAACTCTAACACACCCAGATATGAGAAAGGCTATGAAACAATCTTGGCATTTGAGGTGTTGGAGTTAGATTTATTACATAACTCAGAGAGGAAATCCTAATCAAGTGCTGAAAATCTGGGCCTGTTTTCAGGCTCTCTATAGTGTAACTTTTCATTTTTCTTTTCTACTTATGTAATTCATTTCAGCATTGGTCTCTAATAATCTGTTGTAAACAAGTATTGGGGCTGGCTAGTGAAAAGGGGAGGGTAGTTACATATGCTATCAACATCAATGGGTAGAAACCACGTGTTAGGTTCACATTTCCTATATGTGCATTAGAATCCATGTGTAAGATCAACCCATTCAAAGCATGTCATGCATTAGATACCATGTTCTTAGGTTTACTGTTTCAGCATCTCATTTGGCATCACTTTACCACTTAGAAATCCTGCTTTAGGCTAAATAACAGCATCAACATAAAACTGTAGCTCTTTCACGTCTTGAAGTCATGCTGTAATTCTTTGGGCATTTAGAAATCATGCTTTAGGAGTTCTGCAATCATTCTGCCTTTTCATATGTGCACGTTAGATCCCTGTTTTAGGATCTTGTTCACTCTCGCTCAGTAACACCTTGTTAAACTACTGATGCATGAAAAGGACATAAAACAGTCTCATGTTTGATTAACCTGTTTAAGTGAAACCGGTCACAATCCCTGCATGTCTTTGCAACATTTAGAACAGTATGCTTTAGGTAAAATAACTTCCAAACCATTTTTAATAATTCTGCTAACTGCTGCATATTATTTTACGCTTAGGCAAGTCTTAGGTAATCAACTTTAAAACAAAACCAGTACCGTCTTTGTGTATTAATGTTTAACTATCAGTCATGTTAAAAGTAGTAGGCAAGCTTGATTAGGACTTCTTCTATGAGTCATGTAATATTCTGACCCTGCTGTTA
>NW_017671011.1:200206-203927 GCF_001879085.1 Nicotiana attenuata
TGAAACCCCAATTTTAGGTTAACCCTTATTATGTGTATCCTTTTGTTACCTAATTGTGTGCATTCATGTGTTCTCCGTGACTCCTGTTTAATTCGCTACTATGACCTCTTCCTGTTGATTTCTATGAACATCTCTTCCTGTTAACCATGTGACTGCTATTTAAATGCTCAATAATTCCGACTCTTGCCCTACTGGCTGTTTATTTGATGATTTGTACCGATCCTCTTGTGTAAAAATCTCATGCTTGTGATACTTTCCTTAAAAATATGATCTCGTGTATTCCTTATGCAATTCTGTACCAATTTTGAATTATTTCTATATTTATGTGATGCTTTCCTTAATTACTTTGGATTCCCTAGGATTACGATTTGATCTGGGATCCCTTTGGTTGATTCTCGAACTGATACCCTATTTTTACACGGTTATTTTAACTTTTCCTTAATTACCCACTATGTATTTGGCCTTGATTATGCACTATGTGATTCCTTGCCTTAATTAGCCTTGCTGGAGTGATTTCTTTCCTTATTCTACCTTGACTCACCGACTCCTTAATTAAAGGAGTCCAGTTGTCTTAATTGACACTAATTGATTGCTATTTCTATGTTTGTGCATTTTTTGCCTATGTACTACTTGTTTTCAAAACTATATAAAGACCTGTCTTCCCTCTTCACACACACACTGAGATTCAGCGAAAAAGATACTGATACAAATTGCCTCTGAAATCACTGATCACACAAACACACTCAAGACTGAGTAGTCTCTACTGCTCTTGTGCTTTTGCATACCACTGCTGCTCACATCCTGCATATTACTGTCCTGTGTTGTTTCCTTGTCCTGCATACCGCTGCTGCTGTGTTATTTCCAGCACTTTGCTATCTCCTAGTCTCTAACTGGTATGTTTTGCTATTTAGCTTTGTAGCATCTACACAACATGCTCCAGTTTTTGCTTACTTACTTACTGTTCCTTATGTGTTTCATCCTTTGGTTCCACTGCTTATCATGTAACTAGCTTAAGTCTGAATGTGTGTCTTGTTTTCCATATGGTTCCTTGTGATCATGTCATTACTATACCCATATCCCTCCCTTTCTTTAAGTCTGATATGTCTCCAGTTCCTTCTGAGACTTTAGTCCTTATGTGCTCATGATTTGCTTATCCTCCCCTGACCTGGTTGTTGTCACTCTGCTCTCATTATGCGCTCAAACCTGCCTCTCCTACTACTTGAGTGTTATGTAATCCTAACCCTATTAATCTGTGCTATTATTGTGACAACTATGTGGTAATTATGTGATAACTATAACTCTATTTAAGTGCTAATATCAAAGTTATATGTCCTCAATCCCTTACCCATGTTTGTGTTTGCTCTTTCATGAGTTCTTTACCTGCTAGCTGTCGTTGTATTGCTTCTCTCTGTGATAAAAACTATTTTACCAAAATCCTTCATCATTTTCTGAAATCATCTTTTCAAGGCTGTTGTCTTAATTACTCTTTTCAAACTTGAAATTCTCTTTAAAACTCTCCTTCCCGCACTTCACACTATTCTTAGACTCTAGGCTCTGCCCCATTCGAGTGAGCACTGCCTTGGGGACCTCTGAGTACCTACTGAACTCTGACACTCAAGGCTGGCCTTCTATACTGCACTTACTCATTCTTGGCTAGGGTGCCTGGGTTTTAGCACTGTCCAGGATCTTCTGAAATCCTTAGAGACTATGACATATTTGGGTTGTAAGGCCATGGCATATGGCAAGTGGATCTGGTACTTTGGGCCTACTGTTAGGCTTTCTATAGTATAGCTTCTTGATTTTCCTTTTATTCAGTTGTGTAATTCAGCAATTTTGGTCTGTAATAACTATTTGTAGAACACTTTAGGGCTGGATAGTGAAAAGGGTGGGGATGATGCATGCTTAGCATAATTTTGGGTAGAAAACATGCTTTAGGATTTACTTCACCTCTGTGCGCAATAGAGATCCTGCATAGGACATGTTTGCATTAGATATCATGTCTCATTAAGTCTATTCATGTATGCATATCATCACATCCGTGTTCATTTAAGGATCCACGTTAGATATTAATTATGTTAACTACATGCTTCATCAGAAATAGCACTAAGTAACTTCTTCTTTTGAAACAATACTGTCTCTGCATGCATAACTCACATGTAGATATCCCGTTCTTAGGTGTACTGTCGGATCTATTTTCAGCATGTCTACCCTTTTTAATCTGGGCTAAGTACTCAATAAAATGCCTAGGCAAACCTTAGGCCTAACGTTTGCTAAAATCAATCAAAAACATAACTCGATTAGTTATGCACCGCCCGTTCAAAACAAAAAAAATGGATTTTCAACTAATCAGTCATATTTCTGGAATTCATTAAGACTTGCTGTTTGCCACTGTTTTTCACATCAAGAATTCATGTTGAGGTTTTGAATCTGAGACCTTTATTGCTGTTTGAAACGTGCTACTTACATGACTTACTTGTGGAGGGATATTTGAGCCATATAAATATTTATGTGTACCCCATCTGTGCAAGTCCTAACTGTTTCTCTACTTGTCGTTTAGGATTTTATCCTTTAAAACCTAGGGTTCAGCCTAGTACTCACATCATAGGATTAGTAGTCCTAAACACCCTCCGGGACTTATAGGACGGGACGGGTAATAGCACGTAATAAGCCTCGTGACCAACTCACGCGTTTTCAAACTAACCTTTACGGGGTGGGAGGGTAGAATATGGATATGATGACCACGCGATAACACCACGTGTATAAACGGTTACCGGGTGTTGTGTGGAGTGATCCATATTATGTATAAACCTAGGACTCCCCTCCCTTTATGTGTTTTCTGACTTATTTTCTCTATAAGTTATTTAAATCCTTTTTTTTTCACGAAATCCTGCATTATCTTTTTCTCAAATGAGTTTAAACTTGTGTGCAAGTCCCTTTCTATTTGAGCCCTTAATTGCCTACTTGATTATGTGAAGTCACCATATAACATGGTCGGGAACCACACTAGTGGATCTTGAGGGGTGCCTAACACCTTCCCCTCGGGATAATTTCTAACCCTTACCCGAACTCTGGTTTTCCAACTCAAAAACCCTTAGTGTCCTAATGCACTTAATCATTAGGTGGCGACTCTTCAAATCCAAAAACCCAATTCCCAAACGGGAATAGAGTTGTCCTCCCAAATGTCGTAAACTCGATTTCGCGAGAAAAAGGGGGCGTCGACAGTATGCTTTTGCTAAAATAACTTCCAAACCGTTTTTAATAATTCTGGTAACTGCTGCATATTATTTTACGCTTAGGCAAGTCTAAGGTAATCAACTTTAAAACAAAACCAGAACCGTCTTTGTGATTAATGTTTAACTATCAGCATGTTAAAAGTGGTAGGCAAGCTTGATTAGGACTTCTTCTATGAGTCATGTAATAAATCTAACCCTGCTGTTATCACTTAGATACCATGCTTAGGATATGAATTTAGACCTTAATTGTGTATGAGTCATGCTGTTTATGTGTACTGTGTATGGAGGTATATCTGAGCCTTTCAATTGTCTTCCATGCTCCCCTTAATTGAAGTCCTACTTGTTTATTATATGTCGCCTTAGTATTTTACCTTTAAACTTGAGGGTCTGCCTAGAACCCCCTTCTTATAGGATAGGAGTCCTAAATTCCTCCGGGACTGATAGGAATGGACGGGTAACAGCATGCAATAGGGGTCGAGACCAACTCT
>NW_017671011.1:204088-211222 GCF_001879085.1 Nicotiana attenuata
TGCACGCAGAAACCTGATTAACTAAAAACAGTTGCAGATTTTAACAAGTTGGAGTTGCAGAAACATATAGGCAGGATCTCTATGACTCTATGTGATTCTGGATTTAAAGAGCGGGCAGTTTAAAAACTCTGAAACCTACATGGTTGCCTACTAATTACAGATATAAGAGATTAAACCTACATGCATGATATCTTGGCATTTTTATGCAGTAACTAATAGTGGTAACCGCAGGATCATGTTTCGAATTGGTTAATTGAGTCCTGTAAGCATGGTTTCTAGTGATGATGATTAGCACATCGTTGAAGACTCTTAAAGAAGGAGTGGGACAATTAACTAAACTGATTCAGACCCTATAGGCATAATTTCTATAATTAAAACTAATTTTAGATCCTTTAGGCATGATTTCTATAATTGAAACTGATTTTAGATCCAATAGGCATGTTTTCTAGACAGACTGTGATGGAGCAACGAATTTAACTAATTAGAATCCTATAGGTATGATATCTATTGAGCGTGGTACAGGTTGTAAAGGGGGTTATTAGCATTCATTCCCTATAGGCATAATATATAGTGATCGCACAAAAATAAATATAAGAGCAGGTACAACATTTATTCAAAGATCATGCTTGTGCAGGTATTAGGCAAGCTAAGTGAAGTGTGTTATTTCCTAATATCATGACTTCTATGGTACTCATGTAATCGAACACACATATAGCAAACATTATTGTGATTACTTCCATAATTGTGCTAAACCTTTACTTGTTACCTTATTTTCTACCTATTTTCAATGGTATAAATACCCTAAATCTTTTATTAACAAGACACGAGACTTGGCTTTTCAAAAACCCCTCTCTTACTTAAAAAACTCTGTGTTGTTCTACTACTATTTGCCGGCTGCAAGCCAAGGCTAATCATCTGTAAACCTTGGTTCTTTCATTTTGCTTACCTCTATCTTCACTGGTATGTCCTAGTTTAATTTAAAGTCTCAACAACAACATGTTTCTATTCTTGCTTCAGTTTCCTTTATTTCTGGCTTGCTTTTACTTGTGGTTTTGTTGTGAAGTCTGTATCTAAGCATGCTGATATAATTCCCCTCCCTTTAAATTCATGTATTCCCTTTGTGTGATTCAAGCATGCCTGGAAAATTGTATTCTTTTACCTACCGTGCACTTACCACTTTGTGAATCCCAAATCCCCTATCCCTCCTCTATGTGTTCATGACTGGTTTGTGATTATGCCAGTGTCCAACTATCTCTGAGCAAGTCCATACCAATCCTAATACTCCTACTGGGGTCAGGTGTCTGCAGTCAATGTATATGCATCCCCAAACCCCCTTAACCCTATATGTGATTACTGAATTCATTCACTTACTGTGTGTGGTCTTACCCTGAAGTGTTTGAACTCTGTTTTACTAGTCCAACTTCTTTCAACCATCTCTGTTACTAATTGCTTTCAAAATGGACCTTTCAGTCCAGTTTTTTAACAAACTTCTTTCAAACATGTGTCCTGCACTTTCACTCTGCTCCTAGTTAATAAGTTCTGCCCCTGTTGTGTGAGCCTTGCCTGGGGACCCTTGAGCTCCCTCTGAACTTGGACACACAAAAGTTGGCCTTTCCACACTGCACTTACTCTATCTTGGCTATGAAATTTGGGTGTGAGCACTGCCTGGATCCCTTGAGGTCCTTAGGGAACTCTAACACACCCAGATATGAGAAAGGCTATGAAACAATCTTGGCATTTGAGGTGTTGGAGTTAGATTTATGACATAACTCAGAGAGGAAATCCTAATCAGGTGCTGAAAATCTGGGTCTGTTTTCAGGCTCTCTATAGTGTAACTTTTCATTTTTCTTTTCTACTTATGTAATTCATTTCAGCATTGGTCTCTAATAATCTGTTGTAAACAAGTATTGGGGCTGGCTAGTGAAAAGGGGAGGGTAGTTCCATACGTTATCAACATCAATGGGTAGAAACCACGTCTTAGGTTCACATTTCCTATATGTGCATTAGAATCCATGTGTAAGATCAACCCATTCAAATCATGTCATGCATTAGATACCATGTTCTTAGGTTTACTGTTCCAGCATCTCATTTGGCATCACTTTACCACTTAGAAATCCTGCTTTAGGCTAAATAACAGCATCAACATAAAACTGTAGCTCTTTCACGTCTTGAAGTCATGCTGTAATTCTTTGGGCATTTAGAAATCATGCTTTAGGAGTTCTGCAATCATTCTGCCTTTTCATATGTGCACGTTAGATCCCTGTTTTAGGATCTTGTTCACTCTCGCTCAGTAACACCTTGTTAAACTACTGATGCATGAAAAGGACATAAAACAGTCTCATGTTTGATTAACCTGTTTAAGTGAAACTGGTCACAATCCCTGCATGTCTTTGCAACATTTAGAACAGCATCCTTTTGGTAAAATAACTTCCAAACCATTTTTAATAATTCTGCTAACTGCTGCATATTATTTTACGCTTAGGCAAGTCTTAGGTAATCAACTTTAAAACAAAACCAGTACCGTCTTTGTGATTAATGTTTAACTATCAGCATGTTAAAAGTAGTAGGCAAGCTTGATTAGGACTTCTTCTATGAGTCATGTAATAAATCTGACCCTGCTGTTATCACTTAGATACCATGCTTAGGATATGAATTTAGACCTTAATTATGTATGAGTCATGTTGTTTATGTGTACTGTGTGTGGAGGTATATCTGAGCCTTTCAGTTGTCTTCCATGCTCCCCTTAATTGAAGTCCTACTTGTTTATTATATGTCGTCTTAGTATTTTACCTTTAAACTTGAGGGTCTGCCTAGAACCCCCTTCTTATAGGATAGGAGTCCTAAATTCCTCCGGGACTAATAGGAATGGACGAGTAACAGCATGCAATAGGGGTCGAGACCAACTCTCGCTTTAATTACCTTCACGGGGCGGGAAAGGGTAGATATGGATGTGATGACCGGTGCGTTAATACCACGTGTAGCCCCTCTTTGAGGAGTGTCATACCGGGTATTGCATTGATGTGATCTATATTATAAACAAACCTAAGATACCCCCTTGCATTCCCAAATATGCTTAGATTATAATTCTTTTCAAAATCTTGCTTTGTCATTAGTTGCTTTTCGAACACCTGTGTATTTAAACTCAAATCCCCTACTATTTGAGCCATACTTGTTTATTTTCTAATTGTACAAATTCACGAAAACTGTTTGGTCGGGAACCACACTAGTGGATCCTTTCCTAACACCTTCCCCTTAGGGTTACCAAACGTAGTTATAAATGAACCCTATAGGTGCCCTAACGCACCTTAAATCGTTAGGTGGGAACTCTTCAAAAATGCAAATCCCCTTTCCAAAAGGAAAGAGTTGTCCCAACCAAAACGTCATGAACCCGATTTCGCGAGAAAAAGGGGGCACGACAGGCACAGACTATCATCTCCTGCTACCCGATTACTATCTTTAAGTTATTTACCTAAAGCGCACTAGTCAATTCTAAGTCGTACCATACGCGTGCACTACCCGTCGTATGCCTATGGTCCAAGAGGCATTTGGACCTCTATCTCATGGTGGTTCTAGACTTTAACTTAGGTTGCTCAAAATGAAAAAATACTAAGCGACATACAAAACATTTTGAACTTTCACTTATAAGCAAATAAGGGCTCAAGTTGGCCTCCGCACTTAGACAACAAATGCACGCAGAACCTGATTAACAAAAACAGTTGCAGATTTTAACAAGTTGGAATTGCAGAAACATATAGGCAGGATCTCTATGATTCTATGTGATTCTGGATTTAAAGAGCGGGCAGTTTAAAAACTCTGAAACCTACATGGTTGCCTACTGATTACAGATATAAGAGATTAAACATACATGCATGATATCTAGGCATTTTTATGCAGTAACTAATAGTGGTAATCGCAGGATCATGTTTTGAATTGGTTAATTGAGTCCTGTAGGCATGGTTTCTAGTGATGATGATTAGCACATCGTTGAAGACTCTTAAAGAAGGATTGGGACAATTAATTAAACTGATCCAGACCCTATAGGCATGATTTATATAATTAAAACTGATTTTAGATCCTTTAGGCATGATTTCTATAATTGAAACTGATTTTAGATCCTATAGGCATGTTTTCTAGACAGACTGTGATGGAGCAACGAATTTAAGTAATTAGAATCCTATAGGCATGATATCTACTGAGCGTGGTACAGGTTGTAAAGGGGGTTATTAGCATTCATTCCATATAGGCATAATATATAGTGATCACACATAAATAAATATAAGAGCAGGTACAACATTTATTCAAAGATCATGCTTGTGCAGGTATTAGGCAAGCTAAGTGATGTGTGTGATTTATTAATATCATTTCTATGGTACTCATGTAATCGAACACACATATAGAAAACATTGTCAAGTCCTATAGGCATGTTATCTACCCATGAAATGTAGATATGGAATTCTACCCATCCCCTTTTACTAACATCCCAATTGTTTATTCAAAGTGTTATTACAGGCCTAGATTAATAAGTAAAATAGTAATATTACAAGGCATTAGACAGGCCTATAGCATGCCCAAACAAACAATTAAATACCCAGCCTTGCTGGGCCTTCAACATTTCTGGCCTAGCATATCACACGCTCACAGGTCGATAGGGGAGTCCAGAACCCTTTAGTGAACCACAACACCAAACACTACATCACTTGTAATCAACACAGTACGGGATAGGGAGGTAGGGTATTAGGGACAGTTTTTAGAAGTTGAAGAGTGACTAGAGCCTAACCCTAGTGTGTCAGAGTTCACAAGGGCCTCAATTGGACCCCGAGCAGTGCTCACACTAGGGAGGCCAACAACAGAACCTCGATAGCCTTGGCTTTCAGCCGGCTAAGAATAGGAATTTAGAATGCCAAAGTAACCGGTAAGGAGGGTAGATAGAGATCACTGAACTGAACATACAACACAAATAGTCAAGCAAGCCAGCAGGTTCAACAGGGTACACATAGCAAAGTACCACACAAAATAGCATCATAGGAACTAGGAGAAGAAACAGGTTTGCAAGCATACATAGGTTGCACTAGTGGACATCTAAGGGTCTGAATTAACTTAGCCTCACCTAATTCCATATTAATCACTACTTGAACACAATAGAGGGATACACATGTTGATAACCACAGAAAGGAGAGCACAACAGCTAGACCAAGACATACTAGGAAACATGTTATCACCAGAGTCTTAAAAAAAGATTTGGAAATCCAGGACAGCATGAAACGAGTTTGAACTGGTCCTAAAACACTCTAATATATACAGGATTCATTGAAAGTTCATTCAAACGAAAGGGTTCTCATAGAGCTAAGTCATTATTTAAGCATAACATGCAAATCAGCATACAACCACAGTACTGAAGTCCAAATTGACATGTTAAGATGCTATATGGGTATAGAACTAATCCTAGGAGATAAGAGATCACAAGATGCAGAGCATGACATGAACAGTAGACTATTCTCAGGCATCAATTAACAGAGAATGATATCAAAGATGAACACCAACACAGTTGAACCAAAGTTCAGATACAAGCGCAGAAAGCAGGAAAGAAATTAAACATTATGTAGGTTTAAATACTAACCCGTAGCAAGCTAAATGAATGCAGAGTGTAGAAGCAAAAACCCCCAAATCCCCGATGCTTCAGAGTTCACAAGAGCCTCGAGAATGGGCTCCGCGTAGTGCTTGCACCGGAGGAGGTTATTCAATAGTTTCAGAGAGTTTAAAAGTAGCAGTGAGTGAACGAGAGAGTAATGGGAAAACAATCGTCAAAGTCTGGGGTCTCAAACCTCTCTTGATAGGGGTTTATATAGTAGAAATCAAACAAGTAAACATGGAAACAAATTATTCGAACACAAACATGGAAAGATATACTAGAATCAATCAGAATCAATTTTAAGGAGAATAATACATAAAATAAGGGAGTTTAATAAATTAACAGAGAACAGAGAGCATAATCACGCACATAACACTAAAAATAAGAGAATACAATAGAGAATAAGGAAAATATCATGCAAAGATCAATTAGAGTCAGATTTAGGGAGAAATAAAGTAAAATAAGGGAAACACGGTGAGTCAAACAAAAATAAGGGAAATATCAGTCAAACACAAGAAAGGGAAGAGTATCAATCAAAAAAATCGGTAAAGAATAGGGGATAATCTCAAACCCTAGTTGAGACTTACGCTTTGAATCGGACCAAAATACAAGGGATCGTTCAATATATCATGTATAGAGACGGAAAATCATTCTGATCTTCAGGGAATCAAAGTGAATCGGTCCGTTCTTGAGAGGTAGTTCTTGCCAAAAATAGGGCAAGAACTAAGTGATGCCAAAATCATGCATATAACGATAGAGTATTACGAAATAGGTAAGTGAATCTTGGATTTATTCCATGTTTGAACCGGAATCGGAGAAGATTAAGGGAACGACGACTAGGGTTTGACAGAGAAAAAGGGTGGGTTTGAGGGGGTTAAAAGGCGGCGGGTGAGAGACAATGTCTCTAGGGTTTGGGGGTTAGATTATAAGAGAAGAGGGGTTAAGGGTTGTGAGCCATTGATCATTTTGATCAACGGCTGTGATTTAAGGGGTCCGGGTTGGTTTGGACGGGTAGGATTGAGCCTAGGAGTTATTGGGCTGGAGTTTGGGTAGTTTATGTCCGAAAAATAGGTAAATTTGGGCTATTATTTAAATACCCAACCTTTAGCAAGAAATAATTTATAAAATAATTAATTAAAATGGAAAAATATTATTTGTGCACTAAAATGATTAAAATTAATATCTTAACATTATAAAAATATAAAAGGTCATTTTCTACATAAATAATGTAATTATACATTAATATGGTCTATTATTGCAACTATGTGCCATTTAGCCTTAAAAATGCAATTATAATACTGAAAAATATTTAACATTATGAGGGTATAAATGATAAATTTAGACGATTAAATCATCATAAAAATAATTTAAAAGATAATTATTGGATATTATATATAATAAAAATGCAAGAATAAATTGGTTTAAAGCCTTTAAAAATTATAAAAAATTATGAAAAATATTTATGTATGCTTATAAATCAAATGATGATGCATATGCACTAATTT